>NW_025344461.1:0-6108 GCF_016433145.1 Gracilinanus agilis
GAAGCCAAATCTTTTGCTGACTGACAAACATATAAAATTAAAAAAAAAAAAGTAGTGCTGTACTGAAAATCAAGATAACCTAGGTTAAAATTATGGATTTGACATTTCTTCATTGTGTGATTTTGGGCTGTGTGGGATGAAATAAAATGACCACCTACCCAAATTATAATTACAAACCTGGAGTCACAGAGTGGATAGTAGAAGATACAAGCATTTTATTGATTCCTGCCACAAGACCCCCATCCCGAATTTCCAATCTAGGTGTGGAAGTCTACTCAATTAGAAAATAAGAAGTTAGATATCATGGGTTCTATCACAAGTTTCCACTACGAAGAGGAGAGGTTATTCACTGGACTTGTGGCAATCACAAGGTTCTTGAGGTCTTATTTTGAAACCCTAAACAGGCTTCCATTCCCTAATGGGATCTTGGGTAGAAGTCCCCCCTGAGAAGAACAAATTAATTCTTTTCTCTCCACACAGGGCAAGTATCTCTAATCCTCAATTTTATCTTCTGTAAAATGGAGGGAATAATCTTTATAATTTAGATAATTCTTATATTTGGGATATTTTATAGGATGACTGTGAGGATAATCCTCTGCAAATCTTAAAGTGCAATATGAAGGCGAGTCATTATTTGTTGGTAAGAAAAGTGAACCTTGGAGATAGAAAATCATTTACCCTAGGTCACAGACTAAGAGACTCATTTCTCTTGAATACAAATCTAGGCATCTTCTTCATATGTCATGCAACAAAATGTATTTCTTCTTTAAAGATAGATTTTGGTATTTCAGCAAATCTCCTTTGTAACAAACTGCAAGAGCTTGCCCAAATTCATTCCTGTATCTGATCTCACAGAAATTCCCAGTGTAGTGGTCATTGTGTGAGCTTGGGGACAGCTTTTGTCAGGCAGTCAGCCAACTAACATTGATTTGTTTAAAAACCTACTTTGTGCCAGGAACATTAAAAACATTAGGCAAAAAGGCAGGGAAAACAAGTAAACCAAAGAAAAGGAAAGACTCCACTCTCAAAGAAAACAGTCTAATGGGGGAGACAACTTACAAACAATTATATACAAACAAGCAGTACTCAGAAAAAATTAGAGGCTGTCTCAGAGAGAAAACATTGAGATTAAGGAGGTCTTAGAAAGGCTTCTTGCCAAAGGTGGGGCTTCAGCTGATCTTTGAGGAATGTCTGCAATGTCTCCTGGTAGGGATGAGGAGGGAGGCAGTTCCAGGCATGGCAAAGTCAGTTAAAGAGGATTCTGGGAAGATGGCAGCTTAGATGCAGCAAAACTCCAGACCTCTGAAAACACAGGATCTAGCACACCAATCAAATACAAAGTGCTTCGAAGGGACAGAAAACCATATCTAACAAGGGAACAGAGCTGAAGGATCCTCCTGTTGGACTCAACTTAAAAGGTTTCCCACAAAAAGCCTTAATTCTTGAACTGTTGGTATTGAGGGGAAAAAAGAAGGAAGATCCCAGAACCCCTCTCCCACATACTGTACTGAGTCTCCACTGTTTCCTGGCATCTCAGGGCAAGCAAGGGTGTTAGTCTGGAGGGAGTGCCTTGCTGGCACACCTGTGCCATGCTGAGGGCATTGAACACAGACAGCAGGGAGGCACCTGGAGGAGAAGAGCAGAGAGGGCAGCCTAGTTGCAGCCAAAACATTCCATCTTGCCCCACCATCCCTTTCTTGAGGTTTTGGTCTCAGGACACATCCAGTTCTGCAGATCAACTCCGCCCTGCCTTAATCTTATCTATATGGCATATTAGAAATCTTAAGAGGGCAGGGAAGCTCCAACACCCCTCTCCCATAAACTGCACTAAAAGTAGCTGTAAGTACCTACACCTTCGCTTCAGCTTTTGCTGCCAGCTGGAGAAGACCTGAACTCAGGACTCATTAAAACTATCAGCCTAACGCAGCCTCAGCCACTTCCCAGCTGTGTGACCCTGGGCAGGTCACTTGACCCCCATTGCCCACCCTTACCAATCTTCCATCTATAAGACAATACACCGAAGTACAAGGGTTAAAAAAAAACAACTATCAGCCTAAGCTAGTCAATCAGGAGAGCAGGGAAGATACCCCTTCAAGCCAGAATAGTCCAAACCCATGGATCCAACAAATAATCAGAGGAGCATGATTATAGGCCATTAAAGGGGGGAAAGAAGGAAAAAATATGAGTAAATAACAGAAAAAGGAAAAAGAAATGTCAATTGACAGTTTCTATTCAGGTAATGAAGAAAGAGCAAATGGAACAGGGGAGGACCAAGGAACACCAAGAAAAACACAGAAACTCCAGCCAATTCAACATAGGCTTTGGAAGAACTCAAAACACAATTAAGAGAGGTTCCGGGTTAAGATGGCCACAGAGTAAGAAGCAGCTCTTAACCTCTCCTGACCGAAACACACAAAACGCCTCAAGGGGACATAAAAACAAGTCCAGACGAACGGAGGAACCCCACAACAGGGCACAGCGTGGAAGGTACGTGGAATCGAGGCATTTCCATGCTATAAAGGGGTGAAACAGCTCTCACTAAATCGCGGGCTGAGCAACCACCCCAACCCCACCCCCTCCACACACAACACCTATAGCGCCGAAGCCACCTAAAAAGAAATAGAGCAAGTTTGGGGCACCCATCGATTCATTGGCAGCTCCGGGGCCTGTTCCTGAGAGCAGCAAGATTTAGGACCCCAAAAAGCTAACGAATGCACACAAAATTTGAGTGCGGGAGCAGGGCGCCGAGAGCTGACGCAGGGCACAGAGCGCGAGCTCAGAGCACAGGCATGGGCGGAGGCATGGGTGGAGGCAGACACAGCCACGAGCTAAAGATCTGAAACCCTGAATGGGGAACCAGTGCAGATGGTTATAAGACTGTGGAAGTAGTGCCCTGAGACTTGTAAAGAAACCTCCGGGAGAGGATCAAGCAAGGGGGTCCACCAGGAGGCTTGACCATGGAAAAAACCAGAACTCAGACCTCAGGAGCCAAAAGACCTTGAGCGTGAGGATAAACCTGAGAAGCTACTGGGCTAACGATGGCTACTCAGTCTCAGGAAGTTCAGAAGAGAAAGATTAACAACAAGAAAAAGAAGTCTTTAACACTCGACAACTGTTACACAGAGAAAATCCAGACAACCGAGCAAACAGAGGAGGAGAAGAAACAAGCATCCGGACCCTCCTCAAATAAGGAAAACTCCTCACAAGCTATGGAAAAGTTCAAAACTGAGATTTTGAGGAAAATGGAAGAGATATGGCAAGAAAATAACTGTTTAAAAGGTAGAATCTTGCAAATGGAAAGTGAGGCTCAGAAACCAAATGAACTGATAAGCAAATTGAACACCAGAAATGTCCAGATTGAAAAGGTATACAAGAAGATCATAGCCGAAAACCAGAAGATCATAGCCAAAAACCAGAAGATTACAGCCGAAAACCAGAAGATTACAGCCTAAAATCAAAAGATCATAGCTGAAAACTGAAAGATTATAGCCGAAAACCAATCCCTAAAGGCTAGAATTGAGCAAGTAGAAGCTAATGATCTCTCAAGACAACAAGAACAAATAAAACAAAGTCAAAAGACTGAAAAAATAGAAGGAAACATGAAATATCTCAATGAGAGATTGAAAGACCAAGAAAACCAGTCTAGAAGAGACAATTTGAGAACAATTTGTCTTCCAGAAAAACCAGAAATTATTAGAAACCTGGACTCGATACTAACAGAAATAATCCAGCAAAATTGCCCTGAAGTCCTACAACAAGAGGGCAATATAGACATTGAAAGGATTCATAGAACACCTGCTACATTCGATCCAGAAAAGAAAACGCCCAGAAATATAATTGCCAAATTCAAGAGCTTCCAAGCAAAAGAAAAAATCTTACAAGAAGCCAGAAAGAAACAATTCAAATATCAAGGAGCACCAATCAGGATCATACAGGATCTGGCAGCCGCCACGCTAAAAGATCACAAGGCTTGGAATACAATATTCAGAAAGGCAAGAGAGCTAGGCCTGCAACCATGGATCAACTACCCATCAAAATTGACTATATATTTCCAGGGGAAAGTATGGGCGTTCAACAAAATTGAAGAATTCCAGGTATTTGCACAGAAAAGACCAGGGCTAAATGGAAAGTTTGATATCCAACCACAAAAATCGAGAGAAACCTGAAAAGGTAAATAAGATACAGAGAGGAAAGAAAGAAAACTTATAATTTTTAAATTTGCCTTTTTAAGGGCCTCAGTGAGATCTAATTATCTGTATTCCTATGTAGAGAAATGTTATGTATAATTCTCTGTAGTGAACTCTATTCATTATTATAATATTCACTATAATAGTAATCAGAAGGATAATTCACAGGGTGAGGGTGGAACACTAAATAATTTAAGATGACATGGGGGATGGGAAAGAGGGGGTGAATAGCAGGGGACACCAAGAGAAACTTGAGTGAATAAGAAAATAGGATATTCTATTACACACAAAGAGGGCATGGGAGGGAGAGGGGACAAATACTATTATAAGAAGGAGAGGAAGAGAGCATTAAGAGGTAATAATCAAACCTTACTCTCAGTGTAATCAACCCAGATAGGGAAGAGTAGCTATACTACCCATTGGGACATAAAACTCTTATCTAACCCTTCTAAGAACATTAGAAGGGATAAACCAAGGGGAGCAGGGGAGTGGGGAGGTCAAAAAAAGGGAGGGGAGAAGGGAGAGGAAATTCATAAGGCCTTTAAAAACAAAAAGAGGGGGGAAAAATAAGGAAGGGGGTAGAAAGGGAAGTTAATCAAGGGAGGGGATAAGGGATAGCGGCTCAATAGCAAACCACTGGTTTAAAAGGAAAAAGGAAAAGGAAAAAGGGGGTAGGAATGGAGGAGGATTTGAAAATGTCAGCAAATGCACAACTGATGATTATAACTCTGAATGTGAATGGGATGAACTCGCCCATAAAACGGAAGCAAATAGCAGAGTGGATTAGAAACCAAAATCCCACCATATGTTGTCAACAAGAAACACATATGAGGCGGGTGGACATACACAAGTTTAAGGTTCAGGGTTTGAGCAAAATCTCTTGGGCGTCAAATGAGAAAAAGAAGGCAGGAGTGGCTATTATGATTTCTGACAAAGCCAAAGTAAAAATAGATATGATTTAAAAAGACAGGGAAGGTCATTACATCCTGATTAAAGGCAGTATAAACAATGAGGAAATAACACTGCTCAATATGTATGCACCAAGTGGCATAGCACCCAATTCATAAAGGAGAAACTGGCAGAGCTCAAGAAGGAAATAGATAGTAAAACCATACTAGTGGGAGATCTAAATATTCCTCTGTCAGATCTAGATAAATCAAACCAAAAAATAAATAAGAAAGAGGTAAGAGAGGTGAATGAAGTCCTAGAAAAATTAGATTTAATTGATATGTGGAGAAAAATAAATAGGGACAAAAAGGAATACACCTTCTTTTCAGCTGCACATGGCACTTTCACAAAGATTAACCATGTTATAGGGCATAGAATCATTGCAAGCAAATGCAAAAGAGCAGAAATAATAAATGTAACCTTCTCAGATCATAATGCAATAAAAATAATAATTATAAAGGCACCTGGACAGGAAAATCAAAAACTAATTGGAAATTAAATAATATGATTCTTCAAAACCAATTTGTCAAAGAAGGAATCATAGAAACAATCAACAATTTCATTGAAGAAAATGACAATGATGAGACATCCTACCAAACTATGTGGGATGTGGCCAAGGCAGTACTCAGGGGGAAATTTATATCCTTGAGTGCATATATTAACAAATTAAGGAGGGCAGAGATCAATGAATTGGGCATGCAACTCAAAAAATTAGAAAGCGAGCAAATTAAAAATCCCCAGATGAAAACTAAATTAGAAATACTAAAAACCAAGGGAGAAATTAATAAAATCGAAAGTAAAAGAACTATTGAATTAGTAAATAAGACTAGAAGCTGGTACTTTGAAAAAACAGATAAAATAGACAAAGTACTGGTCAATCTAATAAAAAAAAGGAAAGAAGAAAACTAAATTGGTAGTATCAAAGATGAAAAGGGAAACCTCACCTCTAATGAAGGGGAAATTAAGGCAATCA
>NW_025344462.1:0-1283 GCF_016433145.1 Gracilinanus agilis
ATTGCCTAGCCCTTACCACATTTCTGCCTTAGAACCAATACACAGTACTAATTCTAAGATGGAAGGTAAGAGTTTAAAAAAAATTTCTATGGGGACAAAAAAGCATAGAATCAACATAGAATGGTGAGATCCAAGCAACCACATGTAGAACTTAAAAAAATGGAAACAGTCTCAAGCTCTGGAAAAAAGAATCAAAATCTCAATTAAATCAGGTAGAAGAAAAATGGGTAAAATAAATGAAAGTAAAGGTAAAATAAAATAACAATTTAAAATAGAAAAAATGGTCAACTGGAAAAAGAGGCACAAAAATCCAATGAAGAAAAGAGTATCATGAAAACTAGAATAGACAAAATGGAAGAGAAAGATCAAAACTCAATGAAGGAATTCAGTTTTTAATAATTAAATTTGGGCAAATAGAAACTAATGACTTCATGAGACATTAAGAAACAATAAAATAAAAAAAAAAGACCTAGACATCATATTACAAGAAATAACCAAAGAAAACTGCCCTGTTATTCTTGAAAAAGAGGATAAAATAGAAATTGAAAAAATTCCCAGCTCTCCTCCTGCAATAAATCCGAAAATGACAGCTTCAAGGAATTTTAGTCAAGTTTGTGAGCTCCCAGGCTAAGGAGAAAATACTGCAAGCAATTACAAAAATACAATTCAAGCCGGGTTAAGATGGTGGCAGAGTAAGAAACAGCTCTTAACCTCTCCTGACCAAAACACACAAAACTCCTCAAGGGGACATAAAAACAAGTCCAGACGAATGGAGGAACCCCACAACAGGGCACAGCGTGGAAGGTACGTGGAATCCGGACATTTCCATGCTATAAAGGGGTGAAACAGCTCTCACTAAATCATGGACTGAGCAACCACCCCACCCCCACCCCCTCCACACACGACACTTATAGCGCCGAAGCCAGCTTAAAAGAAATAGAGCAAGTTTGGGGCACCCATCGAGTCACTGGCAGCTCTGGGGCCTGTTCCTGAGAGTAGCAAGATTTAGGACCCCAAAAAACTAAAGAAAGCACAAAAACTATGAGAGCGGGAGCAGAACGCGGGCTCAGAGCTCAGGCATGGGCGGAGGCATGGGTGGAGGCAGACACAGCCACAAGCTAAAGCTCTGAAACCCTGAGTGGGGAACCAGTGCAGACAGGTTTACGACTATGGAAGCAGCGCCCTGAGACTTGTAAAGAAACCTCCAGCAGAAGATCAAGCAAGGGGGTCCACCAGGGGGCTTGACCGCGGACAGACCCTGAGCACAAGGATAAACCTGAGAA
>NW_025344463.1:0-1215 GCF_016433145.1 Gracilinanus agilis
CACTGAGCCACCCAGCTGCCCCCAAAAGAGCAATTTCTTTAGAAAGGGCCAGGAATATTTCGTCTTCATACTCACCACATGTAGTTCTAAGGGAAAGATTTAAAAACAGTCTCACCAAGGTCTCAGGGTCCCAGGTCCAGCACTCATCCAGGTCCAAGTCACAAAAAAGAAGAGAGGCAGTTCCGGGTTAAGATGGCGGCAGAGTAAGAAGCAGCTCTTAACCTCTCCTGACCGAAACACACAAAACTCCTCAAGGGGACATAAAAAAAGTCCAGACGAACAGAGGAACCCCACAACAGGGCACAGCATGGAAGGTACATGGAACCGGGGCATTTCGATGCTATAAAGGGGTGAAACAGCTCTCACTAAATCTCAGGCTGAGCAACCACCCCACCCCCACCCCCTCCACACACACCACCTATAACGCCAAAGACAGCTAAAAAGAAATAGAGCAAGTTTTGGGCACCCATCGAGTCATTGGCAGCTCCAGGGCCTGTTCCTGAGAGCAGCAAGATTTAGGACCCCAAAAAGCTAATGAACGCACATGAAATCTGAGTGCGGGAGCAGGGCTCAGAGAACGGACCCGGGGTGCAGAGCGGGGGCTCAGAGTGCAGGCGCGGGCGGAGGCGTGGCTAGAGGCAGACACAGCCACAAGCTAAAGCTATGAAACCCTGAGTGGGGAACCAGTGCAGACGAGTATACAACTGTGGAAGCAGCACCCTGAGACTTGTAAAGAAACCTCCAGCAGAGGATCAAGCAAGGGGGTCCACCAGGGGGCTTGACCTTGGAAAAAAACAGAACTCAGACCTCAGGAGCCAAAAGACCATAGACAGACCCTGAGTGCGAGGATAAACCTGAGAAGCTGCTGGGCTAACGATGGCTACCCAGTCTCAGGAAGTTCAGAAGAGAAAGATTAACAACAAGAAAAAGAAGAATTTAACACTTGACAACTTTTACACAGAGAAAATCCAGACAACCGAGCAAACAGAGGAGGAGAACAAACAAGCATCCAGACCCTCCTCAAATAAGGAAAACTCTTCATAAGCTATGGAAGAGTTCAAAACTGAGATTTTGAGGAAAATGGAAGAGATCTGGCAAGAAAATAACAGTTTAAAAGGTAGAATCTTGCAATTGGAAAGTGAGGCTCAGAAACCAAATGAACTGATAAGCAAATTGAACACCAGAAATGACCAGATTGAAAAGGAATACCAGAAG
>NW_025344464.1:0-1280 GCF_016433145.1 Gracilinanus agilis
TATATATACAGAATAAATATAAAAAGAATAAATTCAAATTAGTATAATGTAGAGTAATTTGAGAAGGAAGGCACTAACAATTGAGGAGATCAGAACAATATTTAAGTAGAAGGTATTGCTTAAGCTGCATTTTATTTTTTAAATTATTATAAAGATATTTTATTTTATCAATTATATGTAATAACAATTTCTTCATAAGTTTTCTGAAGTTATAGGATCCAAATTGTCTCTCTCCTTCCCCTTGCCCCTCCTTGAATTGGCAAACAATTCAATATGGGTTATACATGTATTATCATGCAAAACATATGATCATATTGATCATTTTTGTAAAAGAATAATTATATAAAACCAAAACCCCAAAATAGAAATCTAAATAAACAAGTGAAAAATTGCATCTTTTGATCTGCATTCTGACTCACAGTTCTTTTTCTGGTGATGGGTAGCTTTCTTTGTTAAAAGTCATTCAGAATTGTCCTGGATCATTGTATTGCTGAGAGTTTAGGCTGCATTTTAAAGGTAGAAAAGGGTTCTGCAAGATGGAAGTGAGGAGGGAGTAATTCCATGCATGCAAAGTGACCAAAACTAAAGAGATGTAATGTTATGTAAAAGGGTAAGAAAGAAGGCCAGTTGGCCTAGATTACAGTGTAGACTAGAAAGAGTAATATATAATGAGGCTGGAAAGATCAACTGTGGCTGGGTTGTACAGGATTTTAATACTTATGCAGAGTAATTTATATTTGATCTTGAGGCAATAGGAAGTCACTAAAATTTATTGAGTAAGGTAATAATGTGGCTAGGTCAATGCTTAAAGAAAAATACTTGACAGCTCTATGGAGGATGTGGTAGAGTAGAGAGAGACTTGAGCCAGGGAGATCAGTTAGGAAGCCCTTGCAGTGAGCTAGGCAAGAGTTGATGAAGGCCTGAACTAAAGTAATAGTTGGTGAATAGAGAGATCTAGTAAAGTTAGAAACAGCAGGATCTGGTGGCTGATTGGGTAGGTAGGGTGAATAAGAGTGAGATTTAAAGGATAACTCCAAGATTACAAGCCTAGGAGAATGAAAAGATGGTATGCCCTTCAAAAGGCAGAGAGAAGTTTGGGAAAGGGGTGAATTTTGAGGGGAAGATGAATTCTGTTTTGGACATGTTGAGTTTGAGATATATTTGGGACATTGAGTTTGAAATGTCCAATAGACATTCTACTGAAACTTGAGGGAGGAAGTAGGGGCTAAATACACACACACACACACACACACACACACACATACACACACACATAAATA
>NW_025344465.1:0-1937 GCF_016433145.1 Gracilinanus agilis
TTCCCTTGATATTCTTGATCTTTTGTTATTCCAATGAAATTTGTTATAGTTTTTTCTAAGTCAGTAAAGAAGTTTTTTGGTAGCTTGATAGGTATGGCGCTAAATAGGTAAATTAATTTGGGTAGAATTGTCATTTTTATTATGTTAGCTTGACCTACCCATGAGCAATCAATGGCTTTCCAATTGTTTAGATCCAGTTTTATTTGTTTGGAAAGTGTGTTGTAGTTGTTTTCATATAATTGCTTTGTTTGTTTTGGTAGATAGATTCCTAAGTATTTTATATTGTCTAGGGTGATTTTAAATGGTGTTTCTCTTTCTACTTCTTGCTGCTCTAGTGTGTTGGAAATGTATAGAAATGCTGATGATTTATGTGCATTTATTTTGTATCCTGCAACTTTGCTAAAGTTGTTGATTATTTCTACAAGCTTCTTAGTTGATTCTCTAGGATTTTTAAGTATACCATCATATCATCTGCAAAGAGTGATAACTTAGTCTCCTCCTTGCCTATTTTGATACTTTCAATTTCTTTTTCTTCTCTAATTGCAACTGCTAGTGTTTCTAGTACTATGTTGAATAATAGAGGTGATAATGGGCATCCTTGTTTTACTCCTGATCTTATTGGGAAGGCTTCTAATTTATCCCCATTGCATATAATGCTTGTTGATGGTTTTAGGTATATGCTGTTTATTATTTTTAGGAAAGGTCCTTCTATTCCTATACTTTTCAGTGTTTTCAATAGGAATGGATGCTGTATTTTGTCAAAGGCTTTTTCAGCATCTATTGAGATGATCATGTGATTTTTGTTTGTTAGACTATTGATATGGTCAATTATGTGGATGGTTTTCCTAATGTTGAACCATCCTTGCATTCCTGGTATAAATCCCACCTGATCATGGTGGATGATCTTCTTAATTACTTGCTGGAGTCTCTTTGCTAGTATTCTATTTAAGATTTTTGCATCTATGTTCATTAGGGAGATTGGTCTGTAGTTTTCTTTCTCTGTTTTTGATCTTCCTGGCTTTGGTATCAGTACCATATTTGTGTCATAAAAGGAATTTGGTAGGACTCCTTCTTTGCTTATCATATCAAATAATTTGTATAGTATTGGGATTAGTTGCTCTTTGAAAGTCTGATAGAATTCACTTGTGAATCCATCAGGCCCTGGCGATTTTTTCTTAGGGAGGTCTTTGATGGCTTGTTCAATTTCTTTTTCTGATATGGGATTATTTAGGTATTCTATTTCTTCTGCTGTTAATCTAGGCATTTTATATTTTTGTAAACATTCATCCATATCTCCTAAATTGTTATAGTTATTGCCATATAATTGGGCAAAATAGTTTTTAATGATTGCCTTAATTTCCTCTTCATTAGAGGTGAGGTTTCCCTTTTCATCTTTGATACTGTCAATTTCGTTTTCTTCTTTCCTTTTTTATTAGATTGACTAGTACTTTGTCTATTTTATCTGTTTTTTCAAAGTACCAGCTTCTAGTCTTATTTATTAATTCAATAGTTCTTTTACCTTTGATTTTATTAATTTCTCCCTTGGTTTTTAGTATTTCTAATTTCGTTTTCATCTGGGGATTTTTAATTTGTTCGATTTCTAATTTTTTGAGTTGCATGCCCAATTCATTAATCTCTGCCCTCCCTAATTTGTTAATATATGCACTCAAGGATATAAATTTCCCCCTTAGTACTGCCTTGGCCGCATCCCACAGAGTTTGGTAGGATGTCTCATCATTGTCATTTTCTTCAATGAAATTATTGATTGTTTCTATGATTCCTTCTTTGACAAATTGGTTTTGGAGAATCATATTATTTAATTTCCAATTAGTTTTTGATTTTCCTGTCCTGGTGCCCTTACTAATTATTATTTTTATTGCATTATGATCTGAGCAGGTTACATTTATTATTTCTGCTCTTTTGCATTTGTTTGCAAT
>NW_025344466.1:0-1648 GCF_016433145.1 Gracilinanus agilis
TCCCACCTCCTCTACTGAATACATGACCTTGGGAAAATCACCCCCCCCATGAGTCTCAGTTTCTTCACCTGTAAGAAGAGGGGTGTAGAACTAAATGACTTTGAAGGTCTCTTAAAAATCTAGATCTAAAGTCTTCCGGGTTAAGATGGCGGCAGAGTAAGAAGCAGCTCTAAACCTCTCCTGACCGAAACACACAAAACTCCTCAAGGGGACATAAAAACAAGTCCAGACGAACGGAGGAACCCCACAACAGGGCACAGCGTGGAAGGTACGTGGAATCGAGACATTTCCAAGCTAAAAAGGGCTCTCACTCAAGCGCGAGCTGAGCAACCGCCCCACCCCCACCCCCTCCACACTCACCTATAGCTCTGAACCCAGCTAAAAAGAAATAGAGCAAGTTTGGGGCACCCATCGAGTCATCAGCAGCTCCGGGACCTGTTCCTGAGAGCAGCAAGACTTAGGACCCCATTAAGTCAAGAACGCACGCGAAATCTGAGCGCGCCCGCGCGGGAGCGGACGCTGGGAGCGGAGCGCCAGCTGAGCAGAGGCGTGGGTGCTGGCTGAGCAGAGGCGTGGGTGGAGGAAAACACAACCAGGAACTAAAGCCTAAGTGGGGAACCAGTGCAGACGGGTATACGACTGTGGAAGTAGCTCCCTGAGACTTGTAAAGAAACCTCCTGCAGAGGTTCAAGCAAGGGAATCCACCAGGGGGCTTGACCTTGGAAAAAACTAGAACTCAGTCCTCAGGAGCCAATAGATCTCAGACAGACACTGAGAGCGAGGATAAACCTGAGAAGCTGCTGGGCTAATGATGGCTAATCAGTTACAGGAAATTCAGAAGAGAAAGAATAATAACAAAAAAAAGAAGTCTTTAACACTCGACAGCTTCTACACAGAGAAAATCCAGACAACCAAGCAAACAGAGGAGGAGAACAAACAACCATCCAGATCCTCCCCAAATAAGGAAAACTCCTCACAACCTATGGAAGAGTTCAAATCTGAGATTTTGAGGAAAATGGAAGAGATCTGGCAAGAAAATAACAGCTTAAAAGGTAGAATCTTGCAACTGGAAAGTGAGGCTCAGAAACCAAATGAACTGATAAGCAAATTGAACACAAGAAATGACCAGATTGAAAAGGAATACCAGAAGATTATGGCCGAAAACAAGAAGATTATGGCCGAAAACCAAAAGATTATAGCCGATTACCAGAAGATTATGGCCGAAAATCAATCCCTAAAGGCTAGAATTGAGCAAGTAGAAACTAATGATCTCTCAAGACAACAAGAACAAATAAAACAAAGCCAAAAGACTGAAAAAATAGAAGGAAACATGAAATATCTCAATGAGAGAGTGACAGACCAAGAAAACCGGTCTAGAAGAGACAATTTGAGAATAATTGGTCTTCCAGAAAAACCAGAAATTAATAGAAACCTGGACTCCATACTAACAGAAATAATTCAGCAAAATTGCCCTGAAGTCCTACAACAAGAGGGCAATATAGACATTGAAAGGATTCATAGAACACCTGCGGCATTCGATCAAGAAAGGAAAACACCAAGAAACATCATTGCAAAATTCAAGAGTTTCCAAGCAAAAGAAAAAATCTTACAAGAAGCCAGAAAGAAACAATTCAAATATCAAGGAGCA
>NW_025344467.1:0-1461 GCF_016433145.1 Gracilinanus agilis
TGGCTGATGCATATCTCCACTGGTTTTAACATGTGTCATTGATCAAGACCTATTTCCAAATTGTTGATATTTGCATTGGTGTGGTAGTTTCGAGTCTACATCCCCAATCATGTCAACCTCAACCCATATATTCAAGCAGTTGTTTTTCTTCTGTTTCCACTCCTGTAGTTCTTCCTCTGAATGTGGGTAGCATTCTTTTCCATAAGTCCCTCAGAATTGTCCTGGGTCATTGCATTGCAGCTAGTACTGAAGTCCATTACATTCTATTTTACCACAGTGTATTGGTCTCTGTGTACAATGTTCTTCTGGCTCTGCTCCTTTTGCTCTGCATCGACTCCTGGAGGTCTTCCCAGTTCACATGGAATTCCTCCAGTTTATTATTCCTTTGAACACAATAGTATTCCATCACCAGCATATACCACAATTTGTTCAGCCATTCCCCAATTGAAGGGCATACCGTTCTTTTCCAGTTTTTTGCCACCACAAAAAGCGCAGCTATAAATATTTTCTCACAAGTCTGTTTATCTATGATCTCTTTGGGGTACAAACCCATCAATGGTGTGGCTGGATCAAAGAGCAGGCATTCTTTTATAGCCCTTTGAGCATAGTTCCATATTGCCAGCTAGAATGGTTGGATCAGTTCACAACTCCACCAGCAATGCATTAATGTCCCAGTTTTGCCACATCCCCTCCAGCATTCATTACTCTCCCTTTCTTTCATTTTAGCCAATCTGCTAGGTGTGAGGTGATACCTCAGAGTTGTTTTGATTTGCATTTCTCTAATTATTAGAGATTTAGAACACTTTCTCCTGTGCTTATTGATACTTTTGATTTCTTTATCTGAAAATTGCCTATTCATGTCTCTTGCCCATTTATCAATTGGGAAATGGATTGATTTTTTTATACAATTGATTCAACTCTTTGTATATTTGAGTAATTAGACCCCTGTCAGAGTTTTTTGTTATGAAGATTTTTTTCCCAATTGGTTGTTTCCCTTCTGATTTTGGCTACATTGGTTTTGTTTGTACAAAAGCTTTTTAGTTTGATATAATCAAAATCATTTATTTTACATTTTGTAATTTTCTCTAACTCTTGCTTGGTTTTAAAATCTTTCCTTTCCCAGAGATCTGGCAAGTAAACTATTCTATGTTCACTTAACTTATTTATAGTTTCCCTCTTTATATTCAAGTCATTCACCCATTCTGAATTTATCTTGGTGTAGGGTGTGAGATGTTGATCTAGACCTAATCTCTCCCATACTGTTTTCCAAATTTCCCAGCAGTTTTTGTCAAATAGTAGATTCATGTCCCAAAAGTTGGGCTCTTTAGATTTATCATACACTGTCTTGCTGATGTCATTTACCCCAAGTCTATTGCACTGATCCTCCCTTCTGTCTCTTAGCCACTACCATACCGTTTTGATGACTGCTGCTTTATAGTATAGTTTAATATCTGGTACTGC
>NW_025344468.1:0-3544 GCF_016433145.1 Gracilinanus agilis
AGGTAAGAGAGGTGAATGAAGTCCTAGAAAAATTAGATCTAATTGATATGTGGAGAAAAATAAATAGGGACAAAAAGGAATACACCTTCTTCTCAGCTGCACATGGCACATTCACAAAGATTGACCATGTTATAGGGCATAGAATCATTGCAAACAAATGCAAAAGAGCAGAAATAATAAATGTAACCTTCTCAGATCATAATGCAATAAAAATAATAATTAGTGAGGGCACTTGGACAGGAAAATCAAAAACTAATTCGAAATTAAATAATATGATTCTCCAAAACAAATTTGTCAAAGAAGGAATCATAGAAACAATCAACAATTCCATTCAAGAAAATAACAATGATGAGACATCCTACCAAACTCTGTGTGATGTGGCCAAGGCAGTACTCAGGGGGAAATTTATAACCTTGAGTGCATATATTAACAAATTAAGGAGGGCAGAGATCAATGAATTGGGCATGCAACTCAAAAAATTAGAAAGTGAGCAAATTAAAAATCCCCAGATGAAAACTAAATTAGAAATACTAAAAACCATGGGAGAAATTAATAAAATCGAAAGTAAAACAACTATTGAATTAATAAATAAGACTAGAAGCTGGTACTTTGAAAAAACAGATAAAATAGACAAAGTACTGGTCAATCTAATGAAAAAAAAGGAAAGAAGAAAACCAAATTGATAATATCAAAGATGAAAAGGGAGACTTCACCTCTAATGAAGAGGAAATTAAGGCAATCATTAAAAACTATTTTGCCCAAATATATGGCAATAAATATAACAATTTAGGAGATATGGACGAATATTTACAAAAATATAAACTGCCTAGATTAACAGCAGAAGAAATAGAATACCTAAATAATCCCATATCAGAAAAAGAAATTAAACAAGCCATCAAAGAACTCCCTAAGAAAAAATTGCCAGGGCCTGATGGATTCACAAGTGATTTCTATCAGACATTCAAAGAGCAACTAATCCCAATACTATACAAATTATTTGATATGATAAGCAAAGAAGGAGTCCTACCAAATTCCTTTGATGACACAAATATGGTAGTGATTCCAAAGCCAGGGAGACCAAAAACAGAGAAAGAAAACTACAGACCAATCTCCCTAATGAACATAGATGCAAAAATCTTAAATAGAATACTAGCAAAGAGACTACAGCAAGTAATTAAGACGATCATCCACCATGATCAGGTGGGATTTATACCAAGAATGCAAGGTTGGTTCATCATTAGGAAAACCATCCACATAATTGACCATATCAACAGTCTAAGAAACAAAAATCACATGATTATCTCAATAGATGCTGAAAAAGCCTTTGACAAAATACAGCATCCATTCCTATTGAAAACACTGAAAAGTATAGGAATGGAAGGACCTTTCCTAAAAATAATAAACAGTATATACCTAAAACCATCAACAAACATCATATGCAATGGGGATAAATTAGAAGCCTTCCCAATAAGATCAGGAGTAAAACAAGGATGCCCATTGTCACCTCTATTATTTAACATTGTACTAGAAACACTATCAGTTGCAATTAGAGAAGAGAAAGAAATTGAAGGTATCAAAATAGGCAAGGAGGAGACTAAGCTATCACTCTTTGCAGATGATATGATGGTCGACTTAAAAAATCCTAGAGAATCAACTAAGAAGCTTGTAGAAATAATCAACAACTTTAGCAAAGTTGCAGGATACAAAATAAATGCACATAAATCATCAGCATTTCTATACATTTCCAACACACTAGAGCAGCAAGAAGTAGAAAGAGAAACACCATTTAAAATCACCCTAGACAATATAAAATACTTAGGAATATACCTACCAAAACAAACACAGCAATTATAGGAAAACAACTACAAAACACTTTCCAAACAAATAAAACTGGATCTAAACAATTGGAAAGCCATTGATTGCTCATGGGTGGGACGAGCTAACATAATAAAAATGACAATTCTACCCAAATTAATTTACCTATTTAGTGCCATACCTATCAAGCTACCAAAAAACTTCTTTACTGAATTAGAAAAAACTATAACAAATTTCATTTGGAATAACAAAAGATCAAGAATATCAAGGGAAATAATGAAAAAAAATGTGAAGGAAGGGGGCCTAGCAGTACCAGATATTAAACTATACTACAAAGCAGCAGTCATCAAACAATATGGTACTGGCTAAGAGATAGAGAGGAGGATCAATGGAATAGACTGGGGATAAATGACATCAGCAAAACAGTGTATGATAAACCCAAAGAGCCCAACTTTTGGGACATGAATCCACTATTTGACAAAAACTGCTGGGAAATTTGGAAAACAATATGGGAGAGATTAGATCTAGATCAACATCTCACACCCTACACCAAGATAAATTCAGTATGGGTGAACGACTTGAATATAAAGAGGGAAACTATAAACATGTTAAGTGAACACAGAATAATATACTTGTCAGATCTCTGGGAAAGGAAAGACTTTAAAACCAAGCAAGAGTTAAGAGAAAATTACAAAATGTAAATTAAATGGTTTTGATTATATTAAACTAAAAAGTTTTTGTACAAACAAAAACAATGTAGTTAAAATCAGAAGGGAAACAACAAATTGCTAAAAAATCTTTATAACGAAAAACTCTGACAGGGGTCTAATCACTCAAATATACAAAGAGTTAAAGCAATTGTATAAAACATCAAGCCATTCCCCAATTGATAAATGGGCAAGAGACATGAATAGGCAATTTTCAGGTAAAGAAATCAAAAGTATCAATAAGCACATGAGAAAGTGTTCCAAATCTCTAATAATTAGAGAAATGCAAATCAAAAGAACTCTGAGGTATCACCTCACACCTAGCAGATTGGCTAAAATGAAAGAAGGGGAGAGTAATGAATGTTGGAGGGGATGTGGCAAAATTGGGACATTAATGCATTGCTGGTGGAGCTGTGAACTGCTCCAGCCATTCTGGCTGGCAATTTGGAATCATGCTCAAAGGGCTATAAAAGAATGCCTTCCCTTTGATCCAGCCATACCATTGCTGGGTTTGTACCCCAAAGAGATCATAGATAAACAGACTTGTACAAAAATATTCATAGCTGTGCTTTTTGTGGTGGCAACAAATTGGAAAAGGTGGGTATGTCCTTCAATTGGGGAATGGCTGAACAAACTGTGGTATATGTAGGTGATGGAATACTATTGTGCTCAAAGGAATAATAAACTGGAGAAGTTCCAGGCAAACTGGAGAGACCTCTGGGAACTGATGCAGAGTGAAAGGAGCAGAGCCAGAAGAACTCTATACACAGAGACTGATATACTGTGGTAAAATTGAATGTAATGGACCTCTGTACCAGCAGCAATACAATGACCCAGGACAATTCTGAGGGATTTATGGTAAAGAAAGCTACCCACACTCAGAGGAAGGACTGCAGGAGAGGAAACATATAAGAAAAACAACTGCTTGAACGCATGGATCGGGGTGGACATGATTGAGGGTGTGGACTCGAAACTACCACACCAATGCAACTACCAACAATTTGGAAATTGGTCTTGATCAA
>NW_025344469.1:0-1537 GCF_016433145.1 Gracilinanus agilis
TTTTTTCCTAAAGTCATTACCTCCCATCTTAGAATCAATACTGTGCACTGGTTCTAAGTGGAAGCAGCGCCCTGAGACTTGTAAAGAAACCTCCGGCAGAGGATCAAGCAAGGGGGTCCACCAGGGGGCTTGACCTTGGAAAAAACCAGAACTCAGACCTCAGGAGCCAAAAGACTGCGGACAGACCCTGAGCGCGAGGATAAACCTGAGAAGCTGCTGGGCTAACGATGGCTACCCAGTCTCAGGAAGTTCAGAAGAAAAAGATTAACAACAAGAAAAAGAAGTCTTTAACACTCGACAACTTTTACACAGAGAAAATCCAGACAATCGAGCAAACAGAGGAGGAGAACAAACAAGCATCCGGACCCTCCTCAAATAAGGAAAACTCCTCACAAGCTATGGAAGAGTTCAAAACTGAAATTTTGAGGAAAATGGAAGAGATCTGGCAAGAAAATAACTGTTTAAAAGGTAGAATCTTGCAAATGGAAAGTGAGGCTCAGAAACCAAATGAACTGATAAGCAAATTGAACACCAGAAATGACCAGATTGAAAAGGAATACCAGAAGATTATGGCCGAAAACCAGAAGATTACAGCCGAAAACCAGAAGATTACAGCCGAAAACCAAAAGATCATAGCCAAAAACCGAAAGATTATAGCCAAAAACCAATCCCTAAAGGCTAGAATTGAGCAATTAGAAGCTAATGATCTCTCAAGACAACAAGAACAAATAAAACAAAGTCAAAAGACTGAAAAAATAGAAGGAAACATGAAATATCTCAATGAGAGAGTGACAGACCAAGAAAACCGGTCTAGAAGAGACAATTTGAGAATAATTGGTCTTCCAGAAAAACCAGAAATTAATAGAAACCTGGACTCCGTACTAACAGAAATAATTCAGCAAAATTGCCCTGAAGTCCTACGACAAGAGGGCAATATAGACATTGAAAGGATACATAGAACACCTGCGACATTCTATCCAGATAAGAAAATACCCAGAAATATAATTGCCAAATTCAAGAGTTTCCAAGCAAAAGAAAAAATCTTACAAGAAGCCAGAAAGAAACAATTCAAATATCAAGGAGCACCAATCAGGATCACACAGGATCTGGCAGCCTCCACGCTAAAAGACCGTAAGGCTTGGAATACGATATTCAGAAAGGCAAGAGAGCTGGGCCTGCAACCATGGATCAACTACCCATCAAAATTGACTATATATTTCCAGGGGAAAGTATGTGCATTCAACAAAATTGAAGAATTCCAAGTATTTGCACAGAAAAGACCAGGGCTAATTGGAAAGTTTGATATCCAACCACAAAAATCGGGAGAAACATGAAAAGGTAAATAAGATACAGAGGGGAAAGAAAGAAAACTTATAATTTTTAAATTTGCCTTATTAAGGGCCTCAGTGAGATCTAATTATCTGTATTCCTATGTAGAGAAATGTTATGTATAATTCTCTGTAGTGAACTCTATTCACTATTATAGTATTCACTATTATAGCAATCAGAAGAATAATTCACAGGGTGAGGGTGGAAC
>NW_025344470.1:0-1186 GCF_016433145.1 Gracilinanus agilis
TCTAAATGTTCGATTCTAGCCTTTAAGGATTGGTTTTCGGCTCTAATGTTTTGGTTTTCCTTTTCAATCTGGTCATTTTTCGTCTTCAGTTGTCTTGTCTCACTTTCCAATTGCGAAATTCTGCCTTTTAAACTGTTATTTTCTTGCCAGATTTCTTCCATCTTCCTTAGCATTTCATTTTTAAACTCTTCCATAGCTTGTGACCAGCTTTCCTTTTTTTGGGGAGGTTTGGATTTTTGTTTTCCCTCCTCTGTTGTCTGGATTTTCTCTGTGTAGAAGTTGTCCAGTGTTCCAGAGTTTCTCTTGATGGTCTTTTTCTTCTGGATTTCCTTATTGCTGGCCATTGTTAGCCCCGCCCCTTTTCCGCTTTGTCTTTGCACTCCGGGTCTGCCTGGGCCTTGCAAGCTTGGGGGAGGGGGGGCGGCTCCGGTCTCCTTGTCCTCGGGGTCAGGCCTCCTGGTAGTTCCCGGTCTGCCCCTCTGCCCGAGGTTCCTTCAGCAGTCTTTGGGGCTGCTTCCACAGCCACGCTCAGGTCTGCACCAGGTCCTCACTGGAGGTCCAAGCCTGGGCTGGAGATCGTTATCCAAGCCTAGGGCACTGCCTTTGCCTGCGCTACTGCTCTTAGGGCCCTGCTTTCACCCCCGAAGAAGGTAGTGAAAGTCTGTGGGCTGGAGATCTTTATTCACACCTGAGGTGATGCCTTCAGTGCTTGGGAAAGGCCGAGTTTTAGGGGCCTTTGTCCCTGCCGGAGGCGGTGCCTTCACCCACGTGGGCGCTCAGGGAGAGTCCCAGCCACCTGGGGTCCCTCGTCTTGCAGTGCACAGGTACGGGCTCAGGGGCTGCCAGTGATTTTCTGGTTGCCCCAGTCCTGTTTACCCGCTTGTGCGGTGTGGGGGGTGGGGGAGGGGCTTCTTCCTCTCGTGTTTTAGTGTGAACTGTTTCACCCCTTTAAAGTGTGGAAATGCCCCGATTCTGCATACCTTCAATGCTGCGCCCTGTTGTGGGGTTCCTTCGTTCCTCTGGACTCGTTTTTATTTCCCCTTGAGGGGTTCTGTGTGGTTCGGTCAGGAGAGATCGAGCAGCTGCTCCTTACTCTGCCGCCATCTTAACCAGAAGTCTCGGTTACATTTATTATATCTGCTCTTTTGCAATGATTCTATGCCCTATTACATGGTCAATCTTTGTG
>NW_025344471.1:0-1713 GCF_016433145.1 Gracilinanus agilis
TCTTTTCCCAATTTTTCTTTTACCCCTCTTATCTACTTTCCAAAATTGTTTTGAACTTCTCCATGAATTCTTTTTGGGCTTGAGAGGAATTCATATTTTTCTTGGAGGCTTTGTATGTAGCAGTATTGACTTTATAGTCTTCTGAGTTGGTGTTTTGGTCTTTTTTGTCACCAAAATAACTTTCTATGTTGAGTTTCTTTTTTGTTGTTTACTCATTTCAAGTTCTTTTCTTTTTTTTAACTTAAAAAACTGATAAAGTTGGGGTCTGTAATTGAGGTGAAGGGAGCACTGTTCCAAATTTCAGGTTCTTTATGCAGCTGCATTCAGTGCTGGCTCTGGGAATCTATCTGCTTTCAGTTCTTTTAAGGCTGTATGATATAAGGAGAGGTATGTTTAATATTCTCCAGGCTTGTGCTCTGATCTAAGGGTAAACACAAGCACTTTTTTCCATCTTTGAACTGTAACTAGGGTCCTCTGCTCTCCTGTGGCCATAAGCACTGGTATATGCTAGTGCTTTTCCTCCTTCCCTGAGAGAGAATTCGAGGACTGCTTCCTAGGTCTGTTTATGGGCAGTGCAGGAAGAGTCTTGCACTTAGAATCAGCAAAAAAAAAATCTGACGCCCATCCCTTACCATCGGTAACTGAGAGCTCTGGAAGTTTTTGCTGTTGCTCCAGCTGTTCCTAGGGTCTTTTGCTGTTGTCATGGTGGGACCTTCCCTAGCATGTTGCAGTCCACCTCCACCTCAGTGTACTAGATCCCTTGTGGTAATCTTTTAAGTTGTTTTGGGCTGAAAAATTATTTTGCCTCATCTTTTTTTTCCAAACATTTATTAATATTCATTTTTAGCATGGTTACATGATTCATGCTCCTCCTTTCCCCTTCACCCCCTGCACTCCCCCCACCCATTTCCACTAGTTTTGTCATGTGTTCTTGATCAAGACCTATTTCCAAATTGTTGGTAGTTGCATTGGTGTGGTAGTTTTGAGTCCACACCCTCAATCATGTCCACCGCGACCCATGCGTTCAAGCAGTTGTTTTTCTTATATGTTTCCTCTCCTGCAGTCCTTCCTCTGAATGTGGGTAGCATCTTTACCATAAATCCCTCAGAACTGTCCTGGGTCACTGTATTGCTGCTGGTACAGAGGTCCATTACATTCAATTTTACCATAGTATATCAGTCTCTCTGTACAGAGTTCTTCTGGCTCTGCTCCTTTCGCTCTGCATCAGTTCCTGGAGGTCTCTCCAGTTCACCTGGAACTCCTCCAGTTTATTATTCCTTTTAGTACAATAGTATTCCATCACCCACATATACCACAGTTTGTTCAGCCATTCCCCAATTGAAGGACATACCTTCCTTTTCCAATTTGTTGCCACCACAAAAAGCGCAGCTATAAATATTTTCATACAAGTCTGTTTATCTATGATCTCTTTGGGGTACAAACCCAGCGATGGTATGGCTGGATCAAAGGGCAGGCATTCTTTTATAGCCCTTTGAGCATGATTCCAAATTGCCAGCCAGAATGGCTAGATTAGTTCACAGCTCCACCAGCAATGCATTAATGTCCCAATTTTGCCACATCCCCTCCAACATTCATTACTCTCCCCTTCTTTCATTTTAGCCAATCTGCTAGGTGTGAGGTGATACCTCAGAGTTGTTTTGATTTGCATTTCTCTAATTATTAGAGATTTAGAACACTTTCTCATGTGCTTAT
>NW_025344472.1:0-1458 GCF_016433145.1 Gracilinanus agilis
CTTACTAGCTCTGTGACCCTGGGCAAGTCACTTCACCCTGGTTGCCTTAGTTTCCTGATCTGTCAAATGATCTGGAGAAGGAAATGGTGAACCACAGCAGAATCTTTGCCAAGAAAACCCAAAATGGGGTCATAAAGAGTCAGACATGACCAAAAAATAACTCAACAACAACAGAACAGACTTAAGGGAGATCACTGGGGACTGAACAATAAAATAAATGCTTATTGACAGACTCATATTAACTTTTCAGTACAATAAATACCACCAGATCTTTTTCAGACATATGACTATCTTCCCAAGCCTTCTCTGTTTTATTCCTATTGTTTGGGTTTTTTAATGTATGTCTAATACTTGGCCTTTATTTCTCTTAAATTGGAGTTCCGGGGTTAAGATGGCGACAGAGTAAGAAGCAGCTCTTAACCTCTCCTGACCGAAACACACAAAACTCCTCAAGGGAACATAAAAACAAGTCCAGACGAACAGAGGAACCCCACAACAGGGCACAGCGTGGAAGGTATGTGGAATCGAGGCATTTCCATGCTATAAAGGGGTGAAACAGCTCTCACTAAATCGCGGGCTGAGCAACCACCCCACCCCCACCCCCTCCACACATATCTATAGCGCCGAAGCCAGCTAAAAAGAAATAGAGCAAGTTTGGGGCACCATCGAGTCATTGGCAGCTCCGGGGCCTGTTCCTGAGAGCAGCAAGATTTAGGACCCCAATAAGCCAAAGAACGCACGCGAAATCTGAGTGCGGGAGCAGAGAGTGGACGCAGGGCGCAGAGCGCGGGCTGAGAGCACAGGCACAGGCGGAGGCGTGGGTGGAGGCAGACACAGCCAGGAACTAAAGCTCTGAAACCCTGAGTGGGGAACCAGTGCAGGCGGGTATACGACTGTGGAAGCAGCGCCCTGAGACTTGTAAAGGAACCTCCTGCAGAGGATCAAGCAAGGGGATCCACCAGGGGGCTTGACCTTGGAAAAAACCAGAACTCAGACCTCAGGAGCCAATAGACCACAGACAGACCCTGAGTGCAAGGATAAACCTGAGAAGCTGCTGGGCTAATGATGGCTACCCAGTCTCAGGAAGCTCAGAAGAGAAAGAATAACAACAAGAAAAAGAAGCCTTTAACACTCGACAACTTTTACACAGAGAAAATCCAGACAACCAAGCAAACAGAGGAGGAGAACAAACAAGCATCTGGACCCTCCTCAAATAAGGAAAACTCCTCACAAGCTATGGAAGAGTTCAAAACTGAGATTTTGAGGAAAATGGAAGAGATCTGGCAAGAAAATAACTGATTAAAAGGTAGAATCTTGCAATTGAACACCAGAAATGACCAGATTGAAAAGGAATACCAGAAGATTATGGCCGAAAACTGAAAGATAATAGCCGAAAATCAATCCCTAAAGGCTAGAATTGAGCAAGTAGAAGCTAATGATCTCTCAAGACAACAAGAA
>NW_025344473.1:0-1109 GCF_016433145.1 Gracilinanus agilis
AACCATTCTGGCTGTCAATTTGGAACTATGCTCAAAGGGCTGTAAAAGAATGCCTGCCCTTTGATCCAGCTATACCATTGTTGGGTCTGTACCCCAAAGAGATCATAGATAAACAGACTTGTATGAAAATATTTATAGCCATGATTTTTGTGGTGGCAAAAAACTGGATAATGAGGGTATGCCCTTCTATTGGGGAATGGCTGAACAAACTGTCATATGCTGGTAATGGAATATTATTAGGCTAAAAGGAATAATAAACTGGAGGAATTCCATGTGAACTGGAAAGACCTCCAGGAATTGATGCAGAGCAAAAGGAGCAGAGCCAAAAGAACATTGTACACAGAGACCAATACACTGTGGTAAAATAGAATGTAATGGACTTCTGTACTAGCAGCAATGCAATGATCCATAACAATACTGAGGGACTTATGGAAAAGAACCCTACCCATATTGAGAGGAAGTACTACAGGAGAGGAAACACAGAAGAAAAGCAACTGCTTGAACACATGGGTTGAGGCAGTCATGATTGAGGATGTAGACTCGAAACTACCACACCAATGTAACTATCAACAGTTTGGAAATAAGTTTTGATTGATGACACATGTTAAAACCAGGGGAAATGTGCATTGGCTATGGGGGGTGGAGGGAGAGGTCAGGGGGTGAATGGGAAAGTAAGAACAGGATTCATGTGACCATGATAACTTTTCTAAAAAATAAAAATTATTAAAAAAGGAAAAAGAAAAAAATAATAGCAAGGATATTACAACATTAAATCACAAGAATCATAAACTATGAGCAGGTGACTATTATTCATGAATTCAGATATCATTCAATAATAGGAAAATCATCAATATAATTGGCCAATATCAATAACAAAACCAACAAAAACTACATGATTATTTAAACAGGTGCCAAAAGAGCATTTCACAAAATACCATACACATATCCTCTTTCCATTACATTGCTAATACCTGAGTGCTTGCTGCTGTCTTGGAAGCCCAGGTGTTTCTTTTAGGCAACAATTAGCTTCCTCAAGGCTTTCACCTGGGGCAAGCTTGAAAACTCTTAACTCCCTGCCCACATAGCTGGGGAGAGCAATCAAGGGGAGC
>NW_025344474.1:0-6637 GCF_016433145.1 Gracilinanus agilis
TTATAGAACTATAGAATATATAATTATATAAATATTAGATTAATTATACCAATGTATAAAGAAATTATACATATTAATTAATATTTATATAGTTCTTTAAGGTTTACAGAGCATTTGAATCCTTTGTAAAAGGGCCAAAGGAACAAGGGGATCTAGCTGCCTGAACCCTCTCCTGCCTAGCAACCCTCATCTCCATTAAAGCCCCCAAACCAAGGCTCTGAGCAAATGCCAGGAAGCCCACTCACCAGCCCTCCTAGGCAACAAGGCACTTGGTAGAGCCAACAGGCAACCCAAGCCTTGAAATACTCCTAAGTCACTTATTGGATGGGCTTGGGGGAGTGTGGAGGAAGTGAAGGGAATACATCCTGAATGGATCCCCTGCCCTGCTCCCACAGCTGGAGAGGATTGTTCCTCCCTCGGGGATCAGAGATGATGATTGTTCCATCATGAATCTGGCTTCATTCATCCAGTTATGCAAATTAGCCTATGAGCTCATGGCCAAAACCTTAAAATGCCTGGCAAGGGGCCAGGACCAAGAACTATTTAATAATACCCCCAACCCCCCAGACTTCATACCTCTGCACTGGTTCTCATTCCTTCTAGAGACCATGGCTTTCTGGGTCTTCTTTTGCAGGATTACAGGATCTTTACATGTTCAAACTGGAAGGGACCTTAGAGTTCACCTAGTCCAGCTTCCTCACTGAACAGCTGAGGAAACTGAGTCATAGAACCATTGTTTGCCCAAAGTGGCACAATTCTAGGAAGCGAAGAGCTAAGCCTTGAGCCAAAGCGTTCTGACTCTTGATGCATCTTGTGTCTGTATCCTTTACCATCTTCCTTTTCTATTTACCTTTCTCTTGTACTGAAGCATATATGCCTCCCTGAAATACATGGGATTGTTTTCTTTCTTTCGATGCTTTTATTTGCCATATTTGCCAACGTCCCCCATCCTACCCCACCAAACCCTCGTGTCTGTTTCGATGCTGGAAGTTTTCCAAAGGGCTGAATAGACCTGTAGGTGAATTGAGTTTCTCTAAAGACAGAATTCTATCTTTTTCCTCACTCTTGGATCCAAGGATCAGTGTCATGGGATTGGGAGTGGGATGTGCTGACAGTCTTGGGGGGGGGGGGGAAGGGAGGATTTGGCAACCAGGCTCAAAATCCACTAAATGGCCCTGTATCTCATCAGCCTCTCCAAAGTAAGCACCGAGCCCCAGCTGGCAGAGTCTGTGTTCCAAACAATACCAAAAAGGAAGAAGACAAAATCCAGTTTAAACCTTTCACTCCCTCCTAAGCATCACTCTTTGTTGTTTGAGGGGCATCAAGAAAGACTCGGATAAAAATGGAATCATCTGCTCTTAAGCTAACCATGGAAAACAAGGTACATGGATGGTTTGTTGTTGATCCCAGAGCAGACAAGAAAATAGAAAAGTGATAATAGCATTCAGCTTGGCACACTGGTCAGTCCACTGGCCCTGGAGTCAGAGGTTCTGAGATCAAATCCCACCTTTGATAATTACTGCCTATGTTTCTGAGACTACATGTATAAACATGGAAAAATCATTTTTTCTCTGGGTCTTAGTTATTCATCTGTAAACTAAAAGGGGATTGGAATAGACAACCTCTCAAAGTTCCCTTCCAGAACTAATGATCTAAAAAAGGGCATGAAAGAGACACAACATTTTGGTGGGTAACAAAAAACTTGAAACAAAACAGATCCTTAAGAATGGAAAATGGCTGAGCAAGTTGTGGAGCATGAATATGATAACTGTGCTATTAGCAATAATAAGTATGATCAGTGATATCAAACTCAAATTAAAACAAGGAGCATTGAATTGTACACAAGTATCCCTGCAGGTTGAAAATTGAGTTGCAAAACCACATATTGACATATATCTGTGTCTTGTTTTATTTTATCTACTTTTAAAAATATTTCCCAATGAGATCCTTAAAAATTTTTTTCAGCCCTAACACAAGTAATGGCTAGACAACTAAGGTTAAGTGACATGCCCAGGATCACAGAGTGAGGCAATATCTGAGTCTAGATTTGAACTCAGGACCTGCAATCTTTAGCCCTACCTCTCTATCCACTGAGCCACTAGCTTGCACTCAGGACCCTTACATGTCAGGTATTCAATACATCTGAAAATGATGAATACAGAAATGCAAGGGAAGATTTCTATGAGCTAAAACAGAAGGAAATCAACAGAACCAGGAAAGCAATATGCACAATGTTGACAACCACGGGAATGAAAAACATGGCAATGAAAAACAATGGAAGTGAAATTCTTCAAAATTATAATGACCAAGCTTGGCCTCAAAGAAGAGACATAACAAAACACTAGCTCCTGCTTCTTCTTCTTTTTTACATCTCACAATGCTCTCCAACTCTTGTTTACTTATAAATTCTTCTCCAAGAACATTGGATGCAATAACAGCAATACTGTACAATGATCAATTGTGAAAATTTGGCTACCCTTAGAAATGCAATTTTCTGGGACAATCCTGAAGGACTTATGATGGGGAATGATGTCCACCTCCAGAGAAAGAACAGTTAGAGTCAGATGCAGATCAAAACATAATATCTTTCATGTAAATTCATTAATGGTTTTATTTGGAGGTTTTGTTTTTGTATGAAAGTGCTCTTACAACAATGACCAATATGAAAGTGTGTTTTGCATGATAATACATGAATAGCCCAGATCAAATGGCTTATGGTCTCCAAGTAGGGGGAGGGAAAGGAGGAAAAGAGATAGTTTGAATCCCATAATTTTGGAAAAAGCATGTAATAACTATTATTACATGTAATCAGGGAAAAATCTTTGAATTGAAAAAAATTCCTTTCCTGTCCATAAAGTCTGATAGATAGGTAATATGTTCCCTATTCTTCTAATTTGTTAATGGTATTTCCTTTTATGTCTAGGTCATGTACCTATTTTGATCTTATCTTAATGAAATATATACAATATTATTCTATACCTAGTTTCTGTCAAACGATTTTCCAGTTGTCCCAGAAATTTTTACCGAAAAATTATTTCTTATCCCAATAGCCTGGATCTATATTTTTGTGGAATGCCAGGTTATTATAATCTTTTACTACTATTTGTTGTATGTCTATTCTGTTTCAATGATCCACCTTTCTATTTCTTAGCTAGTACCAGGTGGTTTTGATAATTACTACTTTATAATACAATTTAAAATCTGGTAATTTGACTGAGATGATATTGAATAAGTAGAGTAGTTTAAGTAGGATTGTCATTTTAATTATATTGGTTCTGCCCATCCATGAACAATTAATATTTTTCCAGTTATTTAGATCTGGCTTTATTTGTATAAAAAGTGTTTCATAATTTTGTTCATGTAGTTCCTGGGTTTCTCTCAGTAGCTATAATCTCAATTATTATATTCTATCTATGGTTATTTTAAACAAAGTATATCTTTCAATCTCTTTTTTGCAGGACTCTGTAATATGTACAAATGCTGATGAGTTATGTGGGTTTATTTTATATCCTGCTACTTTACTAAAATTGATAGTTCCAAATAACTTTTTAGTTGAATCTCTTGGATTTCCCTATACATACCATCATATCATCAGCAAAAGGAGATAGTTTTTATTACCTCTTTACATATTCAGATTCTTTCAGTTTATTTTTCTTCTCATTCCTATTCCTAGCATTTCTAATACTATGTTAAGTAGTTTTGGCAATAATGGACATCCTTGTTTCCTTCTTGATCCTATTGGGAAGACTTCTAGCTTATCCCTATTACAAAGAATATCTGCTAATGGTTTTAAGTAGATGCTTTCTATCATTTAAAGAGAAACTCTACTTATACCTACACTTTCCAGTGTGTGTTGTTGGGTTTTTTTTTTAATAGAAAAGAGTATTGGATTTTATCAAAGGCTTTTTCTGCATCTATTGATATAATCATGTGATTTTTTGTTCCACTTGTTATTAATATGATCAATTATGTTGATAGCTTTCCTTATATTGAATCATCCCTGCATTCCTGCTATAAATCCTGTTACAATGTATAATCATTGTGATGGATTATTTCAGTCTCTTAGCTAATCTTTTATTTAGGATTTTTGCATCCATATTCATTAATGAAATTGGTCTGTAATTTTCTTTCTCTGTATTTGCTCTTCCTGGTTTAGGTATCATAACCATATTTGTTTCATAAAAGTGGTGTGGTAAAAATCCTTGTTTACTGATTGTTTCAAATAATTTATTTAATATTAGAATTACTTGACCTTTAAATGTTTGATAGAATTCATTTCTGAATCTATCTGGTCCTAATGTTTTGAGTTTTTTTAGGAAGTTCATTTGTGACCTGTTCAATTTCTTTTTCTAAAATAGGTTTATTTAGATATTCTATTTCCTCCTCTAATAGTCTAGTCAAATTGAATAAATGGTCTTCCATTTCATTTATATTTTTTAAATTGTGGGCATATAATTGAGAAAATAACTCGATTATTTCCTTAATTTCATCTTTGTTGGTAGTATATTTACTCTTTTCTTCTTTAATGCTAGTGATTTGCTTTTCTTCTCTTTTTTAAAAATCATATTAACCAATGATTTATCTGTTTATTTGTTTTTTCTTTCATAAAACCAACTCCTAGATTTATTCATTAATTCAGTGGTTTTCTTGCATTTCATTTTATTGATCTTGTCTTAATTTTTAGGTTTTCTAATTTGAAGTTAAGTGGAGATTTTTAATTTGTTCTTTTTCTAGCTCTTTTATTTGCATTCTCATTTCATTAGTCTATTCATTCTCTGTTAACATAAGCATTTAGAAATGTAAACTTTCCTCTAATTACTGCTTTTGCTGTATTATTATCATTCTCTTTAATAAATTATTTATTGTTTCTGTGATTTGTTTTTTAACCCTCTCATTCTTAAAAACAATTTTGTCTAAAATTAATTTTTACTTTGTGTTTCCATGGTCCCTTATTATATACAATTTTGCACATTTGTAGTGCAAAAGGGTGCATATTAACCCTGCAAAGCCTTACTTCAGAATTTCTGACATTTGAAAAGGGTTTAGAATCCTGAGGAGTGGCAGTTGATCCTGGAAACTCGATGAGAGTAGGAGGGTCAACTGAGCTCTATCTTTGGACTGAAAACTGGCGAGCATAGTTAACAAAAAAAAAACCTACGAATATTCTGAAACAACAAAAATGAATCTGGCAAGAATTACATTTATTTTAGGCACTGTCTCCATAATGGCTTGGTCATTCATGCAAGGTCTGTGCAACTTTTGGTTCGTAAAAGTCCCAAATCTAGTACAACAAATGCTAGAAATATATGATAATTATAAATGGTTTGCCTTTACCCTTGCCAAATGCATATGTTTATCCCCACGGCTACTACAATAATCCTATCTCTTTGGCAATTCCTTGTAATCTCTAAGGCAGTTTTTTTTAAACCCTTGTACTTCCGTATATTGTCTCATAGGTGGAAGAGTGGTAAGGGTGGGCATTGGGGGTCAAGTGACTTGCCCAGGGTCACACAGCTGGGAAGTGTCTGAGGCCGGGTTTGAACCTAGGACCTCCTGTCTCTAGGCCTGACTCTCACTCCACTAAGCTACCCAGCTGCCCCCTCTAAGGCAGTTTTAACTCACCTGTGCAATTACTTTAAGACAACTCCTGCAAAAATTGATGCTGACTCTGGGGAACTAGTAGAGAATATCAAGCTACTGTTCCAAGTGTTAAAACAAATTAGAGAGGGAAAGGAATTAGATAAGCACACAATCCTCCATCGAAATTTTTAGGACACAATAACACTGCAGAAGATCAACCAATCCAAAACTCTGTAGTCTCTGTATTACCAATTGTGGACAGGACCATTGTTCAACCAGGAGAGGGGGTGGTGCACGTAACGACATACAAGGCATTCACTCCAAGTGATATGGAGGTTCTAAAAAGGCGATTCCCCAAGTTCTATGAAAAACCTTTCAAGAGCCTCAAAGAGCTAAAGATTATAGCCGAAAACCAATCCCTAAAGGCTAGAATTGAGCAATTAGAAGCTAATGATCTCTCAAGACAACAAGAAAAAATAAAACAAAGTCAAAAGACTGAAAAAATAGAAGGAAACATGAAATATCTCAATGAGAGACTGACAGATCAAGAAAACTGGTCTAGAAGAGACAATTTGAGAATAATTGGTCTTCCAGAAAAACCAGAAATTAATAGAAACCTGGACTCCATACTGACAGAAATTATTCAGCAAAATTGCCCTGAAGTCCTATAACAAGAGGGCAATATAGACATTGAAAGGATCCATAGAACACCCGCGACATTCGAAAATGCCCAGAAATATAACTGCCAAATTCAAGAGTTTCCAAGCAAAAGAAAAAATCTTACAAGAAGCCAGAAAGAGACAATTCAAATATCAAGGAGCAACAATCAGGATCACACAGGATCTGGCAGCCTCCACGCTAAAAGATCGCAAGGCTTGGAATACAATATTCAGAAAGGCAAGAGAGCTGGGCCTGCAACCACAGATCAACTACCCATCAAAATTGACTATATATTTCCAGGAAAAAGTATGGGCATTCAACAAAATTGAAGAATTCCAGGTATTTGCACAGAAAAGACCAGGGCTAAATGGAAAGTTTGATATCCAACCACAAAAAT
>NW_025344475.1:0-18680 GCF_016433145.1 Gracilinanus agilis
TGTGTGTGTGTGTGTGTGTGTGTGTGTGTGTGTGTGTGTGTGTGTGTTTTTAAAAGAATTAATACTAAATATCTCTTTTAAGGTAGAGGAGTAGTAAGGGCTACGCGACTGGAATTAAGTGGCTTGCCCAGGGTCCAAACAGAAGTGTCTGATGGTTATATTTGAACCCAGGTCTTCTCATCTCGGAGCCTGACTCTCAATCCACTGAGCCACCAGCTGCCTCCCCTGACTTATGTCTCTAATCCATGCCCTTTAACTCCAAATCTAGTGCTCAGAGGTCGTTCTTCACTTTTTTTAGAAGGTTAACTGAAAAGTAGAGCCAGTGTCTACCATCTTGGTATTTGCCTTTATGGGGAAGCAGTAAGCTTGTAAAACAAGGCTTAGTCTTACAGTCACAGTTCCTATCCTGCTTTTGTTATTTCCCAACCCTGTGGCAATGGGCAAGCCAGTTTACCCCCTTTGGAGTTGGGAAGAACCCATTTTCTCATTATTATTGTCATGCAGTACTGGCCAGGTTAGAGTTCCTTTGCCCCTCCAGTGAGTATCTTCTCTCTCTGCTCTTTTTTTTCTTTTCTCTCTCTCTTCTTGATTGCTCTTCTGCTCCTCCCCCTACCTACTTACTTGCTGAAGTCACAAAAGGAGATTATATTAATTATATATTACAAAAAGGCTTTTCATTGCTGCTGTTGTTTCCAACCATTTGGCCACAGTCATTTATTTATTTATTAATGCTTATTTTTCTGTTCTGTTTGAATTGAAGCTTCCCAGCCGGTTGGGAGTAAGATTTGGGTCTTATTTAAACTCTTCATCTCTGCCTGCAGATTGGAATGTTTTGTATGCCCTGAGCACTCAATAAATGATGAATTCAGTTGGCTAAAAAAGCATGAAAGAGTTGTGTAGAGTTGTTCATCAGGCCCTCCAGCTGGGCATGCCTCCCCTTTCTGATAAACTTCCATCCATCCTGCATATTATCTTCTATATACCTAGTTGACTACATATTGTCTCTCCCATCATAATTAGAAACCTCAAGAGTAGGAACTGGGGTTTATATTTTTGTTTTGCTTTTCTTTGTATTATTCTGTATCACTTTAGGACAAAAGCTGAAAGGATTAATAAATGCTTATTAATGAATTCCTTATTCCAATATTTGGAAAACTGGATTTTCAAAACCAACAAATTGGTGATAGTTATTGTCCATATCAGTGGTTCCCAAACTTTTTTGGCCTACCACCCCCTTTCCAGAAAAAATATTACTTGGCCCCCTGGAAATTAATTTTTTTAAATTTTAATAGCAATTAATAGGAAAGATAAATGCACCTGTGGCCATCACCGCCCTTCCTGGATTGCTGCAGCACCCACCAGGGGGAAGTGGCGCCCACTTTGGGAATCACTGATCTAATCTATCTCTCATTTTATAACAAGAAACTGAGGCCTGGAGAGACAGAGAGATAAAGTGATTTGCTTTAGTCAAACAGCTAGGAAAGGATTAAATTAGGATTCTGTTGCCTAGTTGAGATTGCATTTTGCTGGGGGGGAGGGAGTGCAGTGCTGGAATTGTCATTTCACTGATCTAAGGATCTCTCAGGGCAGTAAGGGGGCCACAGTGGATAGAGTGTGAGGCCATGCAATTAGGAAGACTCCTCTTCCTGACTTCAAATCCAGCTACCTGTGTGATCCTGGGCAAATTACTTAATCCTGTCTGCCTCAGTTTCCTTATCTATAAAATGAGTTGAAGAAGGAAATGGCAAGCCACTCCAATACCTTTGCCAAGAAAACCCCAAATAAAGTCACAAAGTGTCAGACAGGACCAAAAAAACAACTGAAATGAAAGGAACTCTTGATAAGGAAAATTCTTCTATCAAAGCAGAAGAATTTTAAGAGAGCTGCTTAGAGTGACTTGCCTAGGGTCACAGGGCCACTGGGTATCAGAGAAAGGCATTGAGATACAAAAGAAAAAAAAAACTCCAATGTTTTTGGATTCAGAAGCTTTCAAATTCCACTTTGAACATACAATGTCTGAACAATATTGGGCAAGCCATTAACTGCTTCATCTGTCAACTGAGACTGTCAGACTGCTGGTCTTTCAGGTTCCTCTTTCTAGCTCTAGATTTAGTTTCCTATTTTCTGTTGTTGTTCAGCTGTTTCAGTCATGCCAGATTCTCTGTGATGCCATTTGGGATTTTCTTGGCAGAGATACTGGAGTAGTTGGCCATTTCCTTCTCCAGCTCATTCTTACAGATGAGGAAACTGAGGTAAACTTGTCCAGGGTAGTAAATGTTTGAGAGCAGATTTGAACTAAGGAAGATGAGTCTTCCTGACTCCAGGCCCAGCACTCAATTTACTGTGCCAACAGCGAGCTGCCCCTATTTTATAGCCCTCTAGATTTGGAGGTCTGCCCTCTGTCAACTATGACACAATACTGCAAAGCATTTATAAAGAAAGGGAGGGGGCAGCTAGGTAGGCTCAGTGGATTGAGAGCCATGCCCCAAAACAGGAGGTCTTGGGTTCAAATGTGAGCCCAGACACTTCCTATCCGTGTGACCTTGGACAAGTCATTTAACCCCCACTGCCTAGAGAGTTTACCACTTTTCTGCCTTAGAACTAATACATAGTATTGATTCTAAGATGGAAGGTAAGGATTTACTAAAGAAGAAAAAAGAAAGAAAAGAAAAGAAGTTCAAAATCAAGGGATCACTACTCCAAAGTTTAAGGGGTGTCTCAGCCATGGACTGAGTTTGGGAGGGAAGGGAGGATCTCTTTGGAACAACTGGAAAGGGAAGTGTAATATCCAAAGAAAGGAATTCCTCTGAGCAACTACTGAGGAATGAGGGTACGTGAAGAGGCCAGTCTCAAGTTAAATACTTACCTTAGGTATCTGAGAGAGTCACCATTTCCAAAAGATACTGAATTCCATAACAGTCTTTGCATTGAGACCTTGCAGGTGAGAAACCAGTGGGAGGGAGGGCGGGAGACAGACCATAATTACATACAGTATTTATTTGTATGCTGATTGGCTATGCTTTCTTATGGATGGTTGTGTATAGTTGCACTCTGGCTTAGGGAAAAATCTCCCATGCAAAAATCTCAATTTCTAAAGCCATCAAATTATGGGGTGATTATCCATGCCACCTCCTCCTGGAAGCCATTCCTGATATTCCTGATCTTTAATGACCTCTTCCAACAACCACCCACCACCATAGCATACAATATTCTTTAGGGAGGTGTGAAGCCAATTGCTATCTGGGTATGTGTTCTATCCCTCTACCAGACTTGGGGCAGGAGCTTAATCTTAGCTAAATTTTGTAATGCCCCTAAAGCACCACAGAGTACTCTATACAAAGAAGGCTTTAAATCAGTGGTTCCCAAACTTTTTTGGCCTACCGCCCCCTTTCCAGAAAAAATATTACTTAGTGCCCCTGGAAATTAAATTTAAAAAAATTTTAATAGCAATTAATAGGAAAGATATATGTATTAATGTTTCTACCTTTTTTGTAAAATATAGTAAAGAAAGGTGTAAATTAGAAACATTGAACTTTGAAATTATGAAACTATTTATTGAACTCAGAATAGAATGTAATACAAAAAAGTTAAAACATTCGAAATCCCAAATATACCTGTGGCCATCACAGCTCCCCTGGATTGCTGCAGCACCCACCAGGGGGTGGTGGCACCCACTTTGGGAATCATTGCTTTAAATAAATGTTGGCAGGATCTGAATTCATACTACAAAAAGGATCTTTCACATTGAAAAAGGCTTCATTGCAGAATTTCTTTAAATGCAGAGCTCCCCTAGTGAATGGAAGTATGTGTTTACAGATTATTTGCCTCAGAATGAAGCTAAAAGAAACCTTAGAGGACCACTTTGTTTAATCTCTTTGATTTTACAGGTGAGGAAATCAAGACTGGTCAGGTAAAGTACAGAAGAGTATAGAACAATAAACAATAGATTTGGAGAAAGATGACCAGGTTTCAAATCCCAGCTCTTCTATTCAAGTCACTTCTGTTCTCTGGGTCCCACTTTTCCTCATCTGTAAAATGAGAGTGTGATTAGATAATTTATAAGGGCTTTTCCTGCCAAATGTAAATCGGATCATCCTTGACTTGACATACATGACTGCAAATTTGTAGCAAAAGCTGCAAAACTAGAACCCAGGATGCTCTCAGAAAAACCTGGGAAGACTTAAATAAACTGAGGCAAAGTGAAATGAGCAGAACCAGGAAATATATAGTACATATAACCGGAAACATTTTATGATGACCCACTGTGAATGACCAGTTATTCTTAGCAATATAATAATCCAAAACCATTATGAAGGACTTATAATGAAAAATGTCAGAGAAAGAACTAATGGAATCCGAATGCAGATTGAAACATACTTTAAAAATTTTTATTACTCTTGTTTATTACTTTTGGCCTGCATTTTCATTTGCAATATGGGTAACATGGAAATGTTCTGCATGAATGCTCATGGATAATCTATATCAAATTATTTGCCTTCTCAAGGAGGGAAGAGAAAAGGGAGAGAATTTGAATTCAACATTTAAAAAAATGAATGTTAAAATTTTTTGTTTAACTGTAATTGAGAAAAAAATTAAATGTAAAAAACCCTTTAAAACCTATAATTCTTCTACTTTTAGAGCTTTGCTCTTCATACCATACCACTGTTTCCAAAGTTTCGCTTTTCGGAGATGCCAAATATATCTCTAAAATTATCAAGGAAGTTAATGGGAAAGGGATTCAATTTACGGAACCAAGATTATATTCACATACATTCATATTCAAAAGCACACCTATAATGAAGAGGACTGCATGGTCACTGTTATGTTTTGAGAGTCATGAGATATACACACACACACAGATATTATTTCCCTTCCAATCCCCTCCTCCTTTCAAGCACGATGATTTATAGCACCGGTCACTTAAGATCATGACCCTGTCCTAAAGCATCTGGCTGGCTACCAAAGAAAATCTAGCCCTCCACACCAAGTGCCAAGGTCAGCAGCAAATGATGAAATCAGGAAAGTTGTTTTTTTTTTTTTCCCTTCCCCTCTATTCCATTCTAGGTGACTCACAGATTTAGACTTCAATACTCTGGCTCCACAGTGTTAGGTTTTTTTTGGCTCCTGAGCAAAATGTACTTTTCCAAAGTACATTTATTAAACTTTGGGGCCTGATTTTGCAATTTTCTGGCACTGGGATGGCCAGTTCTGCACAAGCACAATCTGTCCTAAAGGGAAGATGTCTGAAGAATGTCCTCCCTTTCCCCTCCCTCTCCTGGAGTGGAAGAAGAGCCTTCCACCTCCTGACAATGTTATATTCCTGAGACTACCTCCATCGCTTCCCTTCCTCTCAAAGAGGACTTCAAAACTCCCATCAATTCATTTTAAGCTAGAAGCGACCTTAGAGATCTTTCTGCTCCAACTCTCTCATTTTTCAAACTTAAGAAATTGAGGTCCAGAGCTGAGATGGGACCTAAGCAAGGTCACACTGGTAGGGTTAAGGGACCAGGACTCAGAGATTCTTGACTCCAAGTCTACTATACTATGTTGCCTTGTTTGACAAGGTAATAAAGTTGGAGCTGGAAGGGTCCTCAGCAATCTTTTATTCCAGCTCCCTCACTGAGAGATGAAGAAACTAGAATGCCAGTGCAATGTGTCTCCACCCAGGCTAGGATCTGATTTCAAAACCACATGACAGAATTATGGAGAAGCCAAAGAGATACTGATCAAATCCAAATAAATCCAGAAAAGGTGAAAGAGGACAGAGGGAAGAGATGCAGGAGGGAAAGAGTAAGTAAGGCAGAGGGAAGGGGAGAGTCCTGATGCCCCTAGTCCCTAGTCTGGCTCCTCATTACCAGTCTTGGCCATTTTTTTGTTTCTCAAAAGCATAGGTGAAAAAACTGAAAAGCTAGTTGGAAAAGGTCCACAAGTGGGTCCCTGGCACCTGCCATGGATTTGGGTCTTGAACACCTAAAAAGGAATCAATTTCCTAATTTTAAAAAATCCTCTAATTTGGATTTCCAAAATCTGGTTTCCACGTAGTGGACACATGTATATAATGTACGCAAACCCAATCTAATACAAACTGGCACATAAAATTTTTTCTTATTCTTTTTTTTTTTAAACCCTTACCTTTTTTAAAAAAACCTTTACTTTGTATTGGTTCCAAGGCAGAAGAGTGGCAAGGGTAGGCAATGGGAGGTCAAGTGACTTGCCCAGGGTCACACAGCGGGGAAGTGTCTGAGGTCAGATTTGAACCTAGGACCTCCCATCCCTAGGCCTGGCACTCAATCCACTGAGCCACCCAGCTGCCCCCATTAAATTTTTTTATTCTTAAATGTACCAACAACAAGAACAATGGCTTTGGAATCAAAAGATTTGGATTCAAATATTCAGATCCTGGTTGTGCTATTTACTAGTTGGGTGATTATGAGGTAGTCATTGGAAGCTCTCAGCTTTCTATCTCGCTTAGGGCAGGCAGATAGGTTATCCCTATCAAACACAGAAGTTAAGCCTTTAATAATGGTAGGGACAGTTAGGTGGCACAGTGTATAGAGTGCTAGGACTGGAGTTAGGAAAACTCATCTTCCTCAGTTCAAATCTAGTTTCGGATGCCAACTAGTTGCGTGACTATAGCCAAATCGCTTAACCGTGTTGATATCAGTTTCCTCATCTGTAAAATGAACTGGAGAAGGAAATGGCAAACCACTTCAATCTTTGCCAATCAGCCAGTTAATAGAGTCAAATATGTAAGATTTAAAGAGTGAGGACCTGGAATCTAGCTATAGGTCCATGATCCAAGTCACCTAAGTTCTTTGGATATAATTCTTCATCTATAAAATGAAGAGATTGGTCTAGGTAAGCTCCAAGGTCCTTTCCAGTTCTAAATCCTACCATCTTAAGTTCCCTTATGTAGGTCTTTTCCTCTCTAAAGCAGGGTTCTTTGCCTTTTTTGTGTTACAGACCTTTTGGGCAGTTTACTGAAACTTATGCCCCCTTTGGAGAAAAATGTTTTGTTGTGTATCTTCCTAACTGAAAGAAGAGCTAAATTTCAGTCTGAAGTTAGTAAAAATAAAGACATAATTTTTTTTCCATCCAAGTTACTGGGACCATTGAAATCAAGTTAAGAATCCCTTCTATAAATGTGAGTAGCTCAATATTTTATAGAGTGCTTTAAGGCTACAAAGCGCTTTATGTCCATTTATCTCATTTGATGTTCATAACACTGTAAAGGAAACTGAGAAAGTATTATCTTTATAGACTCAAGAGTGGTGAAGTAACTCACCTAAGGTCACTCAGCTAAAAAATGACAGAATGGGGATTAGAATACAGGTTCTCATCCTGGAGTAATAATCTGATATAGTTCATATTCAGTCAACTTCCTTCCAAGAGATTCATGGTACAACCTCAAGCAAATACAGACCCTCAGTAAATATTTGTTGATGGTGACTAAACTCCTTCAGCATATAACTTATCAAATTTTTTTAACTTTTATTTAATTTAATTCAACACCCAACTATTGTGTTCAGAACACTATGCTTGGTTAGGAGCTCATTCCTTTCAATTCAAAGGATCACAGGTTGCAGAGCTAGGAAGGGACTTAAGAGATCATTAAGGTCAGTGATTCTTTTTGTGTGTGTGAGAGAGGTTAGGTGGCTTGTCCAAAATGGTACAACCAGTTAAGTAACAGAGCTGAGAATTGATTCTAAGTGCTCTGACTCTTTCTGTCAATTCAGCCATCACTGATTAAAGGGCTAATTAGGCCTGTGGTCAGTGGATTGTGCACTCCCAAAAGGTCCTAATGAGTAAGACAAAGTTTAGATGAATGGGGCCCTCTTTCTTCGTGGAGCTGGCAGTTTAATAATGGGATTGGGTACAAATCAAAATACAAATAACAACATGAAATTTTATTTTTACATTATTTATTTTTTTTTAAAGTGCCCTAACTTTCTGTCCTGGAATTGATATGTATCAATTCCAAGGCAGAAGAAGGGGAAGGACTAGGCAACTGGGCTTCAGTGATTTGCCCAGGGTCACCCAGTTAGGAAGTGTCTGAGATCAACTTTGAACCTAGGACCTCCCATCCCTAGGCCTGACCAGCCACCTAGCTGCTTCTATGATATGGTATTTTATTTTATTTTTTAAGCTTCACCCAAGGATTTTATTTTTCATATTTCTATATTATTCACTTTTTTGAGTAAGTAATCTTATAAAATCAAAAATTCACTTAACCCTGTTTGCCTCAGTTTCCTCATCTGTAAAATGAGTTGGAGAAGGAAATGGCAAACCACTTCAGTATCTTTGCCAAGTAAACCTCAAATAGGATTACATAGAGTCAGACACAACTGAAAGGAATGAATGACATTTTCTTAGGTGTTCTTGAACTTAGCTTCTAGTTGCAAAACTGGCCCCCTTTAGCAAGGAGAAAACAAAGGCAACTAGAGAAATTTATTATTAGGTATTGCTTGAAGGGATAGAACTGGGTGGAAATCACTAAGGGGTAGATTTTTAGTTTGGTGAATGGAGGACCATGCCGACAATTGCCTCTGGAATAGGAGCTAGACTGTCTAACAAGTACCTTGTCAAGTGAGAGTCTTTTAGCAGAGTTTGGAACATAAAATGGCAAGGATGTTTTAAAAAGGCATTCCTTGGGGACAGCCAAGTGGCTCAGTGGATTGAGAGCCAGGTCCAGAGATGGGAGGTCCTAGTTTCAAATCTGGTTTCAGACATTTACAAGCTGTGTGACCCTGGGCAAGTCACTTAACCCCCATTGCCTAGCCCTTACCACTCTTCTGCCTTGGAACTAGTATTCATTCTAAAATGGAAGATAAGGGTTAAAAAATAATAAGAAAAATAAAATAAAAAGGCCTTCTTATGACTAGAATGAGGTTTGATCAAATGTCAAGGTTTTATGATTCCCCTGTTTACAAAACCAAAATCAAATTGCTAATGGACAAAATTTGTCAATTAGGCTCCACTATCCTTTAGACCTTTTTGGCTGTGAGAACCACAAATGCCACATTTTTTAAAATGTAATTTCATGAGAGCCGTACAGTGCTCACAGTGCCGCTCCTGTAACAGTGCCTGAAAAAAAAAATTGACTTTATGGCTCCTGCAGAAAGAGCCATACCTGGCCCTCAAAAGAGCCAGATATGGCTCAAGAGCCATACATTGCCAACCCCTGCTTTAGACTCTCCCCAGACTCTTCTCTCAACTATGTATTCATATTCAAATGAATTCTAACAAGATTTATTAAGTTCCTTTCCATGAATATTTGCACAGTAAAAGAAGACAATCTTGTAATCCAAGGGAAGAGAGGAATTTTAGCTATAAGGTTCTGGTAGGTAGATTTGGATATTTTGTGCTGAGGAGCTTTCTTCTCTGTGTTCCTCTAATCCCACATGGCCCCAGAATAGAGAGAGATATCTATATTAAGCCTTTCATTTTATAAATGAGGAAAATGAGGTCCAAGAAATTGAGGCATCATGGGAAGAACTTGGTAAAGAAATTCTGGGCTGTTATTAAAATTCTCTCGAGAACCTGATTTTTAGGTAAGAATAATAAGTTTATTAATTATATCAGGTCAGCATCATAACAGATAAAGTAATATAGGTTTTCATGGCTCTCTCATGACCAGGAATGACCCAAGCTGAGTCACACAGCTTAATAAATAGTTTTAGGACCTCATTATTTAGATACTCCAACCTTGAACATCAAAGATATCTTTAACTGCTTTTCTGTCTTTGAGTTGTTTCTAAGATAGAAAGTAAGGGCTAGGTAGCTCAATGGAGAGAGAGCTAGTAATGGTGACAGAAGTCCTAGGTTCAAATCTGGCCTCAGACACTTCCTAGTTGTGTGACTGGGCAACTCACCACCACCACACTGGCTCCCCATTGCCTAGCACTTTATTGTTTTACTGATATTTACTGATATTTAGTATCGATTCCAAGACAAAAAGTAAGAGTTTAAAAAAAACAACAAAAGAACTACAGGTATCTGTGTTTGGCCCTGTGCTACTACTTAACATGTTTATCAATGGCTTGGATAAAGATGTGGATATTCTGTATGCTTTGCAGAAGAAACCAAACTGTTTGGGATAATAAGCACAGAGGAATGTGTAGTCAGGATACAAAGGTATCTTGACAGGATGTAACATTTGGAGGAATCAAATAAGATGAAAGCCAGAGAGACAATGTGGCATCTTGCAATAGGGTACCAAAAAATCAGCCTTATTCATATGAGATTGGGAAGGCATGATTAGACGATAATTGTTTGGCAAACAAAAAGATCTGGGGGTTTTAGTGGACTGCAGGCATGATATAAGCCAGCAGTGCAATATGGGTTGAGATGTAATTAATAGGCCTATTGTGCTCTGCCCAGGTTAGATAACATCCAGATTATTAAGCTCAGTTCTGGGCACTTTGGTTTAAAAAGGGCATTGATTGGTCAGCTGGGTGGCTCAGTGAAATGAGAGTCATGCCTAGAGATGGATGCTCCTAGGTTTAGATTTGATCTCAGATGCTTTCTAGCTGTGTGACCTTGGGTAAATCTCTTAACCCCCACCCATTCCCTAGCCCTTATTGCTCTTCTGTCTTGGAACCAATACACAACATTGATTCTAAAAGAGAAGGCAAAAGACCTTCCTTGTGTTTGTCCTATGAGCATCGGCTGAAGGAAGTAGGCATGTTTAAGCTCTGCTGTTGTTGATATTGAGTTATTTCAGTCTTGTCTGACACTTTGTGACCCTACTTAGAATTTTCTTAGCAAAGACCCTGGAGTGGTTTGCTATTTCCTTCTCCAATTTATTATAAAGATGAGGAAACTGAGACAAACAGGGTTAAATGGCTTGCCCAGAGTCACACAGCTAGGAAGTGTCTGAGGTCAGATTTGAACCCAGTCTTCCTGACTCCAGGCTCGGCATTCAATGAGTCATCTACTTGCCTCATATTTAACCTCAAGAAGAGAAAACCTAATGGAGACATGATCTTCAAGAAGGTAAAAGTCCTGTTTTGTTTTGCCCCAGAGGACAGACCCAGGAGCAATGAGTGGAAGTTGCCAAGAGGTTCATTTAAATTTGATAATCCAGGGAAACTTCCTAACAATTAGAGCTGTCCAGACATGGTATGTCCTGCCTCCAGAAGTGGTGGGTTCTCTTTCCTTGAAGGTCTTCAAGCAGAGTCTGGTTGCCCATTTGTCAGTATGTTATGGTGATTTCTTTCAGGTACTTAGTTGGACTAGATGACCCCTGAGATCTCTTCTCTCAAATTCTGGCATTCTATGGTCTAAGTCTCTTTCAGCTCTAATGCTCTACAACTCAGGTCACAAAGAAAAAACTCGATAGCCCACAAAGAAAAGCTTGGAGGCCATGAGGGAAGAAGACTATTAGGAAGCATCTACCTCTCAACTCATTTGATTCTTTTCTTTTTTTTTTTAACCCTTACCTTCTGTCTCAGAATCAATACTGTATATTGGTTCCCCAAGGCAGAAGAGTGGTAACAGCTAAGCAGTAGGGGTTAAATGACTTGCCCAGAGTCACACAACTAGGAAGTGCCTGAGACCAGATTTAGACCCAGGATCTCCCATCTCTCGGTGTAGCTCTCTATCCACTAAGCCACCTAGTTGCTCCCCCTCCCCCTTCATTTGATTTTTATAATTGTTCTGTGAATGAGACAGAGCAAGGATCCTCTTCATTTTATAGAGGAAATGGAAACCCAAAGAGAAGTGACTTGGCCAAATCTCACAGCCAAGCCAGGGGCAGAGCTTGGCCCAGAATGTGAGTCCCCAGGGTCTAAGTCTCCTTTTTCCTTAAATATGTCCTGACATCCCCCAGGTAATGGAGATTGAAACTATTCTTACCTCTCCCTCAAGAGGCCACTGCTGATGTTACCAATAGTCAAATGTCCTGTCACTACTACTTCAGCTCTTGCATTGCCCCCCTCTAGCCTCCTCCCTGTAGAAACTGAGCCTTGGGCTGTGGAGGAAAAGGAGGTGGTGGTGGCCCTGACCTCAGCACACAAGCCCAGAACATCTGCATCCCTGCTGCTTCTGAAAGCTACAGAGGGGAAGGAACAAAGCAAACATCAGGTCTGGAGGAAGAAAGGCAAAGGTCGAAGCAAAGCATGACCACATAAATGGGAGAGTCACAGTACAGTGAGGTCAGCTGGTGATAGGAAGATGTAGTCCTCGGAGCTGAAGGTCTGAAGGCCTGGGTTCTAATTCTACTATGTCATTCCTAGCTGTGTGGATCTAAATAAGGCACTTTACCTATGCAAAACAAGGATCATCCCTTCCCAACCTACCTGACTGAGCTGTTGCAATCCTATGCTTCTCTAAGCAGTATTGACAATACACAGAAACCTGGCTAATGATTTTTATAGTGTTTACTATGTGTTCACTATGCTAAACCCATAATTATTTCACTTGATTCTCACAACAACCCTGGGAGAAAGGTGTTATTATTATCCCCATTTTACAGGAAACTGAAGCAGACAGATTAAGTGACTTGTCCAAGATCACACAGCTAGTAATTGTCTGAGGCTGGATTTGAATACTAGACTTCCTGACTCCAGGCCCCTTATTCTATCCACTGTGCTACTGGTGGAAAGGCACTTTCAAAAGGCAGTGAGAAGACTAGCAGAGCTGAAGGGAAGGAGCCTGGCAGGGAATAGCAGGTGGAAGACAAAGTGCAGTTACTACAATGTCGCACCTTCTTATGCAACTATTGCCAGGCGAGCATGCGTCCATTCCCTTTCCCCTGCAACTCTGTATGGCAGTGCTAGATGCCATTTCCTATCATCTCTGAACATGAAACTACTGCCCCGGTGAGACTGGAAGTTAATTTCTCATTAAGAACTATTTACTGGTGGAGGGGCAGCTGGGTAGCTCAGTGGATGGAGAACCAGGCCTAGAGATGGGAGGTCCTGGGTTCAAATCTGGCCTCAGACACTTCCCAGCTGTGTGACCCTGGGCAAGTCACTTGTCCCCCATTGCCTTCCCTTACCACTCTTCTGCCTTGGAGCCAATACACAGTATTAACTCCAAGACGGAAGGTAAGGGTTTAAAAAAAAATAGAGTTTACGTTCTAATGGGAGGGAATGACACTGAAGATGGGAGCAGAAAGAGGTACTTTCCAACAGAAAGTTTCTGAGATGGTAAGTGGGACCATAGGGGAGCAGATAAACAGACACACTCCATCCAGGAACAATGTCAGGTTGATATGAACATGATTCATGGTTTCAGAACTGTGTTGGGGGTGAGGAGGTGGAGAAGGAAAGGGTATGATGCATGTGATAGTGGGAAAAGAAAGTGTTCTGTGGCAGAGCTGGGGCTTCCCTGAAATACTGTTTAGGGAGGAACACTCGCCAATTAGCCAAAGTGAAGCATGGTCTCTGGAGTAGGTGGCAAAAGAAGTTAGTAAATAAAGATGGTAGGCATGAATGGGAATCAGGTTTTGCAGTGAATAATTAGTAGGGCTAAGAAAGTTCAGATAGCTGAGGTCTTTGTTTTTAATTGGTAACAGTGAAAATGGAAAAATGGGAGACAGATATTGAGAGAAAAAAGACAGAAAGCAGAGGAAGGAAGAGCTGTGGGACTGCCCATAATTAAAATGATGGGATGAAAAGAACCCAGACTCTCAGGAGTTTGCTTAAAATTAATTAACTCAGAAGACAGATAGCCTGGGCTACCATCCAGCAGGATGCTTTTATCTTATCCTAACTAGAACCAGATATGAATGAAAAGTGCCCTGATATAGTGATCACCAAGAACTGCCTTGGGTCCCACATCTGACAGGAGGAGAAAGTTACTCTAGATTCAGGCCATCATTGGGGTAAAAGTTACCTGCACCCAAGAAGTGATCTATGCATTTGAATTATCTATTAAGGGAGAAAAGTTAGAAATCGGGCTCTTTCACCGTCCTATTTGGAATTTCTGTGTATATGTGTGTGTGTGTGTGTCTGTGTATATCCAGACATAAATAGACACAGACACAGACACAAGCACATACACACACACACACACACACACACACACACACACACACACACACAAATTTATCTCCCAGGATTGCTGTGAGGATCAAATGAGATAACTATCAAATGCTTAGCATAGTATGTGGCACATAGTAAACAAGAAACAATAGCCAAGTGTTAGGTTTACCATTAAGAGAAAAAAAACAGTCCAAAGGCTGAGAAAGTTTGATGTTAATTCAATTCTCTTGATAATCATCTGTTAAGCATCTACTTTGGGGGAGGGCAAATGAGACAGGAAATGTCAACAAAACACTGCCCTTACCCTCAAGAACCTTCTAATCAAGATAAAAGCAGATAGCTGTAATGCAGATCACAAAATAAGAATACTGGAAATTATAGAATAAAATGCTAGGAAAGCAAGTGGCTGGGGTGAGAGTAAAAAGAAGATAGGACTAAAAGGGAAGGACCCTCACCCACCATTGTGATGACAACAACAACAAAAGGAATTAAGCTAATAAAAAAAAAAAGGGAAGGAAGCTTGGTCCATAAGGGATAAAAAAAAACAATCTGGTTTTAGGAGCAAACAGAGTATGATCCAATTGGACTAGAGCACAGAATGCTAAAAGATGATAATGAGATAAGGGAATAGAACAGATAGTTGGGAAAGGGAATAGAATGGCAAACAAAGGAGTAGACAATAGGAAACCATTGAAGATTTTTTGAGCAAAAGAGTGACAGGATTTTATTGATAATAATAGCTTACATTTACATATTTTGAAAGACATCCAAGGCTAACTGGAGCCCAAAAGATCAGAGTTCAAGTCCCACCTCTAGTATGTACTGTGTGACTAAGAAAGTCATTTGACTTCTCACTGGTTGCTCTAGGCAATTATAAGTTACAGAGAAGGTGGCAAGCTACACTGGTGCAAGGAGTTTCCTTACCGTAAGCCAGGGATTTTAAAACTTTTTAGTCAAGACCTGCTGGGGACCTGCTGTGCAGTTCCAGGATCCCACCTGAGACTTTGTCATACAAAATGGGTTTGATGGTCCCTGGCAAAGACCCTTTTACACTCTTGAAAATGTTGGCCCTTGAAGAGCTTTTACTAATGTGGATTACATTTATTCATATTAACCATTTTTGAAATTAGAATGTCAGTATTATTATAAGTTTTGATGCCTCAGGATACAAATATACAGAAAAACCCTTACCTTCCATTTTAGAATCAATACTAAGAGCTGTAAGGGCCAGAGTCAATGGGGATTAAGTGGCTCAGGTAACAGAGCTAGGTGACATTCCACTTTTGAATATAATTGTTGGACTTTCTGAAATGAAGTTTCAGCCAAATGTGAAGCAGCATTATGAAGATCTGACTCAAAAGGTACAGAAAAGAAACACTCTCTAAGTTTCTCTCAATCCCTTCAAGCAAACTGGTTTCATGTTGGAAAGAGAGATGCCCTCAGCATCATCTCCAGAACTGGCCTCTCTCAAGAACTTTCTTTAGAATAGGAGCATGACCAATAAACTAAGACAATAACAAGTGAAAGAGGCTATCTTGAGAAAGTGCTAAGAGTCACTGAACAAACTATTCAGAAAGGAGATTCACTGTTATACAAGGAATCCTCTTTTGATGTTCTTGTTTATAAAGAGAAATGATTGTTTTTTCATGTGTGTCATGTTCATCATTAAAAAAAAAATTTACACCAAACTTTAAGGTTTACTGGAGATATTCAAGGGACTCCAAAAGCCATCTATTTCTAACATTTCATTTTATAGGTAGGCTAAGTGACTTATAAAATACATAACAAACATCGAACCTGAACTCGGGTTTTCTTTATAGGATCAAAGATTTAGAGCTGGAGAAGACCTTAGAGTTCATCTGATTGAATCTCTTTGTTCTATACTTAACAACTTGAACAAGGTCACACAATTAGTAACAGATGGAGGATTCAAATCCAGGTCTTCTGACTCCAAAATCAGCTCTTCCCATTGTGCCATGCTGCCTCTTAAGCACTAGATGACCAGCTGCCAAGAGATAACACAGAAGAGATTCCTAGGGTTGGAAATTGTAATGGTGTAAGGGTACACAGAGACAATCTAGTCCAGCTCTCTGATTTTAGAAAAGTAAAAATGGAGTTCCCCCAAGAGACTGGGGGCAGCTAGATGGCACAGTTGATTGAGGGTCTAGGGTCAGGAAGACCTGAGGTCAAATCTGGTTTCAGACATTTCCTAGCTGTGTTTCCTTGGGCAAGTCACTTAACTCTGTCTCAGTTTCCTCATTTGTAAGATAAGCTAAAGAATGAAATGACAAGTCACTCCATTATTTTTGCCGAGAAAACCCTAAAAAGAGCCAAGAAGAGTTTTGCTTAGCTAAATAGCTGAGCAACAAGAGAAGATGAGACATTAAGTCAAACACATCAAATGCCTACAAATCCAGGGGTATCTTATAATATTCCTGCATTGGGGCTAGCAGGATGAGTTTGATGTTCTCTAAAGTAAAGGTTCCTTCTAGTTCTAAGATGTTATCTATGACTTTTTCTTCAGCAAAGACTAAACAAAGTGGGAACTATCAACACATCAGAAAGCAAACATGATTTAGAACCTCAAGACCCAACTTGTGGTTCTCATTTTACAATTTCCTGGCTTGTGTGATTTTGGCCAATCTATGAAACAACCCTGAGCCTCAATTTCCTAATTTATAAAATGGAAATAATAATTGCTTTCACAATCTACCTCCTAGAACAAGTAGTAGGCTGTTAATAAATGCTTGATTGATTGAGAGACAAAAAGATAATGGATGCATTTTAAGCCACTTCACCTGCGCTATCATTATTCAAAGAACTAAACTTTTTTAAAAGTGATTTTCTTTTAATTTTTTCATTAATTTTAAATTAAATTTAAAAAGTTTTTCATAGTTACATAATTCATGTTCTCTCCCTCCCCTCTTCCCTCCCCCTTCCCAGAGGTGACAAGAAATTCCACTGGATAATACATACATTATCACTCAAAACCTATTTCTTCAAAGAACTATTTTCAATAAAAGAAATGGAGTATGGTAGAAAAGGCATCACATTTAGAGGTGGGAGCCTCAGGTTTGAATTCTGGCTTCCATATTTTCTATCTATGCAACTGTAAGTCACTTAATTCCATTACACTATATATTTATACACACACACACAAACATATATAGATACATGTATACACACACCATATGTAATACATATACTGTATACAGTATTACTATATATATTACTACATAAACAGTATATATAGATACACTGGTATATGGGCACATGTATATATGTGTGTCTACACGTATAGACATACGCATGCATGTATTCATACTATATCTTGCCTCCCTCATTTGACTGTGAGGAACAATGTGGTTCCAGGGTAGGAACCACATTTTCCGTGTTTTGAATCCTCAGTGATTAGCACAGTGCCTGGTACACAGTAAGCAGATAATAAATGCTCTCTGTCAGACAAAGTCTCTGGGTCTCCCTTTGCTCCTCTGCAATAAAAGATAAGAAACAAACTACAGGAAAAGTGCCTGCTATATCCATGTGAGTGGCTGGTACCAACCACGAAGGAAGCAAATATTTCATTGGCATACTCTAGGTGCTGCCCAATTTAGAAGCAAGAATTATTTGAAAGAAAATAAGTAAATAATAATCCAGGAGCCAGATCACTGGGAGGTCTGTTGGTAGTCCAATAAATGAGCTGCAGAAGCAGAGAATAATGTCTGAGGGACAAGAGGGTCCAAGAAGTCCAACTGATAGCTCAGGTAAAAGGCCTGAAAAACCAGAATTCTAAACTCAAGTAACCCTGGTCACACCCCTGACCCTGGAGAGGGAAAAAAAACCCATCCCCAAACCAAACAACAGAACTCTAGTCACCTAAGTTGTAGGGGGTGGGGGGAGATGGAGAAAGGAGCATAAAGTAAGTAGGGATGGAATGTGGGTCTTTGGAGTCAGAAGGAAAGAAAGATAAGGAAGTAGCTCTGGAAACAATGGAAATGGAGGTGGGGCAGTTTATAAAGAGAGGCTCAACTTCCCTTCCCCTCACCTCAAGAGCCCTGCTGGGGGAGGGGAAGGGAAGGAGGAGGTGTGGGAGAGGAAGTACGCAAACTCAGCAGGAAGGTCAGTGTTCAAAAAAGAAATGTGAGCAAACCTACCTCCAGAAGAGGGGGGAGGTCTCTAAGCTAGCTGAGAAAGTTTCTGAATGACTGGCTGGAATGGAGCCCTGCTGCCTCTCTTGGGAACCTGGGCGCAGGCAGCCAGGGACCATGGATCATCAAAACAGGAAAAAAATCATAAAGCAAAAATGTTCAAGTAAGGAGACTGGTATTTATAGGGAACAGCCCTGTATGAGGCTGGAGGGAGGGGGAGCAATGGGAGAAAGGGAGAAAACTGACTCGAGAATGTCTCAAGGGCAAGGTGTAGTGGAAAGGGCCCTGGATTTGCAGAAAAGGGCCAAGGCTCTGCCAACTGGATCCCTCATCCTTCCTGGTCCTCAGTTTCTTTTTCTATAGAATGAGCTTGATGTGGATGGTCCCTTCTAACTCTATATTTTGGTTTAAGCAACAAAGGTTCCAGGGCCCAGGAAAAGCTTTCAAAACCAAGTATGGGCAAAAGAAAACACGCAAAAGTGCTCTCTCTCTCTCTCTCTCTCTCTCTCTCTCTCTCTCTCTCTCTCTCTCTCTCTCTCTCTCT
>NW_025344475.1:19080-25157 GCF_016433145.1 Gracilinanus agilis
AAAGTGCTCTCTCTCTCTCTCTCTCTCTCTCTCTCTCTCTCTCTCTCTCTCTCTCTCTCTCTCTCTCACTGTCTCTCTCACTGTCTCTGTCTCTCTCCCTTATCAATAATCATGGGACAACTAGGTGGTGCAGTGGATAGAGTACCAGGCCTATCCTGAGTTCAAATATGACCTCAAACACTTAACTTACAACCAACAATCATGGTAATAAAAGTGCTCTTGAAGTAAGAAAATCCAGGGCAAATCATTTCACTTGTCTGAGCCTCAAGGTAAAAGGGGGTAGTAAAATGGACATTTCTAAAGCAGCTGGTCATTTCCTCAAGACCCTTTGTGACACAATGTATTACTGTACCCATTAAAAAAAAATCTTTATGTTCTAAGGCAGAAGAGTGGTAAAGGCTAGGCAATGGCGGTTAAATGACTTGCTCAGGGACACAGGTAGGAAGTGTCAAGAGGCCATATTTGAACACAAGACCTCCCATCTCTCGACTTGGCTCTCTATCCACTGAGCCACCCAGCTGCCCCTAACACAATGACATTCAGTAAAGAACTTGTCCAACCAAAATGAAAGTGCTTTGTAAACTTGAGACAAAAAATGAGTTAATCAGACTCACTATTAATATTTGTATTTATATAGGACTTTTAACATTTGCAAGTACTTGGCATTCATTATTTATTTCACTGGAACCTCAAAAAACCCCAAAAAACAAACACCCCAAGCCTGTGCAGTAGATAGGACAGGTATTATTTACTCCTTTATTATAGATATAGAAACTGAGGGTCAGGGAGGTGAATAACTTGTCCACCATAATACAGGAAGTGCTTAAGACAAGATTTTAAGTGTGTGAATATCTATAAACTACTTTTTTCCCCCTTTTCTTTCCAAAATCAAGTTGAGGAATAAAGGTAAACAATAGTGTTTCATTAACAATATCCTAATGCCTCTCCCTTTAATGAAGACCTAGAAAAGGGTTTTAGGATATTTTTATTATTAGGTCACCATCCCCTTTGTATAAGGGAGACAAAGATGACTAATCTGGGTAGGAATTTCAATTCAATTCAACATTTATTAAGCAAGACAGAGCAGCTAGGTGGTGGCATAGTGTCCAGGGGCTGGATCTAGAGTCACCAAGATTCCTCTTCCATAATCAAATCCAGCCTCAGACACTCACTAGCTAACTGACCCTGGGCAAGTCACTTAATCCTGTTTGCCTCAGTTTCCTTATCTGAATAATGTATTCAGTATTATGTATTCAGAATAATGAATAAAGTAGAATGAACTGGAGAAAAAAATGGCAAACCACTCCTGTAACTTTGCCAAGAAAATCCCAAATGTGATCACAATAACATAGAGTAATCAAATGAAATAAAGTATGTACTTTGCAAAACTTAAAGCAGATTAGAAGTAGGAGATTTAATTAAAATAGGCATGTAATCCTGACTAAAGCAGTTAAGTGATGCAGTGGACAAAGTGCTGGTCCAGGAGTTAGGAAGACCTGAGTTCAAATCCTGCCTCAGACACTCACAAACTGTGTAATCCTGGGCAAGTCACTTCACCCTGTTTGTTTCCATTTCCTCATCTATCAAATGAGCTGGAGAAGGGAACAGCAAACCACTCCAATCTCTTTGCCAAGAAAACCTCAAATGGGGTCACAAAGATTTGGACATGGATGTGCCAGGCACTGTGCTAAGTTCTGGGGATGCAAAAAAGAGGTAATGGACAGTTCCTACCCTGGAAGAGCTTACAATCCAATGGGGGAGATAACATACAAATAATTATATACAAAGCAAGCTTTAAGAATAAAAAGGAAGTGATTAGTTAAAAAGCTATTAGAAAGAAGTCTCCTTCCTATATCTTCACTGCCTGCCCCTTGATACCTTCATACGTCGTCTTTTAGTTTTTTAACCTAAAAAAATTTGATTTCCTTACTCTTTTCCTTTTATAAAACCTTCACTTCATCCTCTTTTGCTTCTCATACATTTCTGTTATCACAGAATTATGTAACTTCCTTCCTCAAGAGCCTCAAATGACTCCCTAATACCTACTCTATACAGTCAAATCTCACTGTAACTTTCCAGTTCATCTACAGGCTAATTAAAGCCAACATTTATCTAAAGGCTGCTCAGGTTACTCTCTTCACCCTTCTGCCGGTCTGTGTATCTGAAAATCCATGCTCCAGTTCCACCATTCATTCCCTGTTTAATTTGGTCAAGTTATTTGCCCTCACTTAACCTCAGTTTTCCTGTCTATAAAATTAGATGTGACTGAATGATCTCTTAAGTTCCATGATCTGTATGAGTATAAATTGTTCATGTCTCTAAGGCTGTGCTTATGTGTCCAAAGAGCCCTGTGTAAGGAATCAGGAGTCCTATCTCTGGTATAACAAACTGTGTATATACGTCATATCCCTTTTGAATACGTCATATCCCTTTTCTAGGCTCGAGGATCATCATCTGTAAAATGAATGTAAAGATCTAACTAACCATGAAAGACCCTCAAGGTTCTGTCTTGGGCCCTTCTCTTCTCCCTATCTCACTTGGTTAGCTCATCATATCCCATGAATTGGCATCTCTATGCAAATGATTCTCACACCAATTTTTCCTGTCTATTTAACCTCTCTCCTGATCTTAACTCTTTTTTTATTTTTAAAACCTAATCTCCTGTCTTAGAATCAATACTCTGTATTGGTTCCAAGGCAGAAGAGCAGTAGGGCTAGACAATGGGGGTTCAGAGACTTGCCCAAGGTCACACAGCTAGGAAGTGACTCAACAAGATTTGAACCCAGGACTTCCCATTTCCAGGGCTGGCTCTCAATCCACTTTACCACTCAGCTGCCCTCTTTGATCTTCACTCTTGATTATCACTAACTGCCTACTCCCTACTCGAAGTCTCAAACTGGATATTCCACAGAGAATTCAAAGGCTACATGGTTCCTCAAAGAACTCTTATCTTTTCTTCAAATCCAAACTTTTCTATTGCTATCAAAGGTACAACCAAAAAACCCAAACCAAAACAAAAAAGGTACAGCCATCCTTTCCCAGGTGTCTAGGCTCTCAACCTAACACATCCTCACTTCTCTGCTAGCCCACATATCCAATTTGTTGCCAAATTTTGACATTTCCACCTTTGTCCCCTCTCTTATATTTAGCCCCCTCTCTCCTCTCAAACAACTCCCACTGTGGGGCAGGCTTTCAGCACTTTACTCCTAGACCACTGTAATAGCTTGGTTGGTCTGCTGCCTCTTCTCTCCCCACTCTAATCATTCATTCTGCAGTAAGGCTGCTCTTCCCAAAATGCAGGTCTGATGGGATCTCCTGCTCTAGTCAATCAACATTAAGGGCTCCCCTTTTGGTTGTTCAGTTGTTTCAGTCATGTCTGACTCTTCATAATTGCATCTGGCTTCCTTTTACCCATAGATTAAATATAAAATGAATTGTCTGACTTTTAAAGCTACAACCTGACCTCTTCTCACTTAATGTCTTCTTATACTCCACTCATTGCCTTGAACTTTAGGGTTAAATGACATTGGCCTTGTTCCTCTCACACAATACATCTCACATCCCTACTCTTTTTCTTAAACTCTTATTTTCTGTCCTATTAACAACTCTAAAGCAGAAGGCCATGGGCTAGCAAACAGGATTAAGTGACTTGTCTAGGATCACACAGGTAGGAAGTGTCTGAGGCCACATTTGAACCCAGGACTTCCTGATTCTAGGCCTGGCTCTCTATCTACTGAGCCACCTAGCTGCCCTCATAAACTACTCTTTGCCCCAGACATGAAATGCCCTCCCTCCTCACCTCTGTCTCTTGGCTTTCCCCTAGACTTAAATCCTATCCTTTTCTAGAGGCTTTTCCCAGTGCCTCCCTCCCTCCTCTCTCCAGCCCAGTTCCTATCCACCATTAGTATCTTCCCTCTGGGATTACATCCCAGTTTGGTTTGGATTTAGTTGCCTATTATCTTCTAGATTAGAAAATGAGATCCTTGAGGGTAGGGAGTCTTTATATATTAAGCACATATGTTCAGTTGTTTTCAGTTAATGTTCAATACCTCATGACCCCATATGGAGTTTTCTTGGCAAAGATTCTGGAGTGGTTTGCCATTTCTTTCTCTCCGGCACGTTTTATAGGTGAAGAAACTGAAGAAAACAGGGTTTAAGTGAATTGCTCAAAGTCACACAGCACATAAGTGTCTGAGGCTGGATTTGAACTCAAGGAGTCTTCCTGACTGCAAGCTAGACACTATCCACTGTAGTATCTAGCTACTTAGTAACAAAACTAACCAATATATAAACAAGTCATCCGGGACCTTCTATAGATAAAAGAAAAATGGTAATCAAAAAAATAATTCCTTGCTGTACCATCATCAGGGATGAGTTTTTGAGCAAGCTAGTAAAAGAAGTCAGCTCAACCCAGATTCTGTGGTTGGTCCAATTATTAGACAAAGATGGTTTCCAGGAAGAGGCAGAGAAGAGGACATAACCAATCACCCCTTTGGGACAACTCAGAGCCATCACACCTTCAAAAATGAAGCCCTGATCCATATGTTCCTGGCAACTATTATTTCAGTGAAACATAGCTGCCCTGACTGCCAGATTTTAGGGAGAAAGAAACCTAAGTCACAGTTATCCTTGGAACACTAGATGAGGCAAGTTAAAGATATTTTGGTATTGCTATTGATGTTCAGTATAAAGAGTCCCCCCTTTATACTGATCATCAAATAAAGTGATTGAAAGAACTCATCATGTCCCACACCTATGGTCTCCCACTTCTAGCCTTCATTCCTAACTGACTTATCTCATTAGAAATATTGTCAGGATGAATCAATGGTATCCAAGCTTACTTGGACCATAACCATGCTTGAATTATCATTGCCATTTTTTGTAACCACCACAGCCTACGCCCACAGTTGGTTGTGCATCTCTATATGTGGGGAGTGGTGATTAGTGATCTGAATTAAGCATCAGACAGAGGTGCTCACAGGAGTACCTTCCCACCAGGAAGTATGCTATACTGTCATTGGCCTCCACCCATAAATACTTCCTGCTTCTCAGACAATGCCATTCAGGGGTCACTAGGGTGAGGTGGGAGGTGTGGTAATCTAGGTGTCCTCTCCCATGACTGTACTTGCCCCCTTCATCCCCCAGTAGGGTGTCACTGTAGTATTCAAGAACAAAGGATTTGGACTCAAAAAGCTTGGGTTCAAACTCTCTCTATTGTTGTGGCATTTAGAAAGTTATTTTATCTCTCTGACTTCAGAAAAAATGTAAAATGAGTGGACTAGAGACTAAAGGATTTTTAAGATCCCTCACAGCTTTAAATCTCACAATCCAGAATGAAGTAGAAAGAACAGTAGAGGGGGAGATAGGTAGGAATGGATAGAGTACCAGACCTGGAGTCTGGAGGACCTGGGTTCAAATCTGACCTCAGATACTCCTAGCTGAGTGACTTGGTAAGTCATTTAACCTTGCTTGCCAAATCCCAACCCTCTTCTTTCTGCCTTAGAATCAAACTCTCAAAACAGAAGATAAAAGAAAAACGAAGGAAGAAAGGAAAGGAGGGAGGGAGGGAGGAAGGAAGGAAGGAAAGAAGAAAAGAAAGGAAGGAAAGAAGGAAGGAAGGAAGGAAGGAAGGAAGAAAGAAAGAATAGTAGATCTGAAGTCAGAATGCCTGGATTTGATGGAGAGTTCTCGTATTTACTAGCTATGAATGAATGAAAAATCATGTATTAAACAATCAATAAACATTTCAATCAATAAACCTTTATTAAGAGCCTACTCTGTACCAGGTACTATCCTAAGGGCTGTTTATGAATTGACTTCTTAGACATACTGACTCAGACCTGGGACAAGTCACTTGCCCTCCTTCCTTTGCTCCCACTAATGACCTCCCTGGCTTCCTTTAAGTTCCAACTCAAATGCCATCTTCTCCAAGAAGGTTTCCCTAACCTCTCTTAGTTCCAGTGATTTCCCCCTTTTAATTACTTCCTATTTAGCTTGCCCTTAGCTTGCTTGGTATATATTTGCAAGTCCTCTCCCTTATCAGATTGTAAACTCCTTGAGGGCAGGGACTGATCCCC
>NW_025344476.1:0-1131 GCF_016433145.1 Gracilinanus agilis
GAATGCCTGAGATTTCACATTTTGGGGTTAATGAAAAGAAAAGGTAGTTTTCATTTGGCTAGAAAATTGGAGAAAAAAGTTATTAAAGCAAACACAAATACTTTGTCATGTTCTTTAAGAGAAAGAAATTTGTCTGCATTGTGGCAGATGTCAAGTATAGGTGTAATTAAAACACTAATGTGAAGAATATGTAAAATAAACTATTTTAATGTTTGTCAGAAAAAGTGCTATATATAAGCAATTACAGTAAATCTATAACTAAAAATTAGAAAAAATAAACTGTGGTTCAAGTTCCCTCTTTTTCTTGATATAAAATTATATTGACTTTCTCTAATATGCCCATGACAAACCTTAGTAATATATTTTATGTATACATGCTATAGCAGAGTAAGAAATAAATTTATGAAGAATAAAAAAGTGATTAAATATTGTATCTTAAATGCATTATATTACTTTTAAATGCTTTTTCATATTTTAAAATGCTTATATCTATATATTAAGTTTTATGACAATAAAAAATTACATACAGAACACTCCTGAAGGAATTGTCTATCATGGAAAATTTCACATGAAAATTATTACAGTTGAGTTTGAGGAAGGGAAATTCAGATATCTAGCTATCTATCAACATTTGAGATCATCATCAATTTACTACTGATGACAAGCAATTATTATTGCCTAGAGAAAATATGTCATTTAGGACCCAAATCTTAATAAGTCACCACAAAATGTAGATGAATGTCATTTTCTAATTAAAACACTATGAATATTCTTTCCATTTTACTTTAGAAATGAATCTACTTCTAATTAGCCTGGATATGCTCTTGCTTTTTAGTTATCGTGCATTATTATATTAATTTACTTGAATGTTCTTCAAAAACAGAAAGTAAATGGGAAAATAGTTTGTAATGAAAGATACTGAATGTATCTCATAATATGTGCATATTTCTTTATTGTTTTATATTCTATTTAAGTAGCAATATTAGAAAATTTTTTTCATAGTATAATTGACCAGTATACTTCAGAAGTCAAAAGTCTTGGCAAAATATCCTTATCCCATTCTTTTCCCCATGGCAGAAGAGAACTTTCTGAGAGAGAGAGAGAGAGAGAGAGAGAGAGAGAGAGAGAGAG
>NW_025344477.1:0-1313 GCF_016433145.1 Gracilinanus agilis
AACTGAGTTTTCCCTGCCTTCAATTGTGCCATACATTTCTCTTAATCAGTTAGGTTAAGACCATACAGATGCTATCATCTTAAACTAATGGTCAGGTGGTTGGATTGGCCAGGTTTGTGTCAACTTAAAAAATACACATTATGGTTCCGGGTTAAGATGGCTGCAGAGTAAGAAGCAGCTCTTAACCTCTCCTGACTGAAACACACAAAACTCCTCAAGGGGACATAAAAACAAATCCAGATGAACGGAGGAACCCCACAACAGGGTGCAGCATGGAAGGTACTTGGAATGGAGGCATTTCCATGTTATAAAGGGGGGAAACACCTCTCACTAAATCACGGGCTGAGCAACCACCCCATCCCCACCCCCTCCACACACAACACCTATAGCGCCAAAGCCAGCTAAAAAGAATTAGAGCAAGTTTGGGGCACCCATTGAGTCATTGGCAGCTCTGGGGCCTGTTCCTGAGAGCAGCAAGATTTAGGACCCCAAAAAGCTAAAGAAAACACCCAAACTCTGAGCGCAGGAGCAGAGAGAAGATGCAGGACGCAGACTACGGACTCAGAGCTCAGGCACGGGTGGAGGCGTGGGTGGAGGCAGACACAGCCAAGAGCTAAAGCTCTGAAACCCTGAGTGGGGAACCAGTGCAGACGGGTGTACGACTGTGGAAGCAGCGCCCTGAGACTTGTAAAGAAACCTCCGGAAGAGGATCAAGCAAGGGAGTCCACCAGGGGGCTTGACCTTGGAAAAAACCAGAACTCAGACCTCAGGAGCCAAAAGACCGTGGACAGACCCTGAGCGAGAGGATAAACCTGAGAAGCTGCTGGGCTAAAGATGGCTACCCAGTCTCAGGAAGTTCAGAAGAGAAAGATTAACAACAAGAAAAAGAAGTCTTTAACACTCGACAACTTTTACACAGAGAAAATCCAGACAACCGAGCAAACAGAGGAGGAGAACAAACAAGCATCCGGACCCTCCTCAAATAAGGAAAACTCCTCACAAGCTATGGAAGAGTTCAAAACTGAGATTTTGAGGAAAATGGAAGAGATATGGCAAGAAAATAACTGTTTAAAAGGTAGAATCTTGCAAATCGAAAGTGAGGTTCAGAAACCAAATGAACTGATAAGCAAATTGAACACCAGAAATGTCCAGATTGAAAAGGAATACCAGAAGATCATAGCCGAAAACCAGAAGATTATAGCTGAAAACCAGAAGATTACAGCCGAAAACCAGAAGATTACAGGCAAAAATCAAAAGAACATAGCCAAAAACCGAAAGATTATAGCTGAAAACCAATCCCTAAAGGCTAGAAT
>NW_025344478.1:0-3193 GCF_016433145.1 Gracilinanus agilis
ATATATATATATATAGAGAGAGAGAGAGAGAGAGAGAGAGAGAGAGAATATAATAAACAGGAAGGATATTTACCTGAGCAAAGTCATACATGTAAAAAGTATCAAAGGTGAGCCTTGACCTAGGTCTTCTGACTGCAGAGCAAATGAATGCTACTTCAACTTAACTCCACTGCTTCATGGTGTTTTTGAAACAGATAGTCCAGCCATGAGGGACTGTAATAAGGTTGTAAAAAAAGGAAAATGAAAAGAAAGGTTTGATATTCAGCATAAAAGAAGAAGATTTAGGCACTTCGTTGAACATAAGGGTCAAGATAGAAGAAATGTTCTTTTAGAGAAGCTGTATGATAATATTCTCAGTTCACACTGATGTGGCACTTTAGGGTATACAAAGTGCTTTATACATATTACTTTATAGACTACTTCAGTGATATTTTTCCTGCCTCTATAATTGTAACTTGCCAGAGACCAGTGTCTAATTTTTTTTCTTTTAAAACTCTTACCTTCCGTCTATCTGTTTCAAAAACACCATGAAGCAGTGGAGTTAAATTGAAGTAGTATTCATTGAAGTAGTATTGATTCCAAGGCAGAAGAGTGGTAAGGGTTAGGCAATAGGGATTAAGTGACTTGCCCAGAGTCACACAGCTAGGAAGTTTCTGAGGTCAAATTTGAACCTAGGACCTCCCATCTCTGGGCCTAACTCTTAATCCACTAAGCCACCTAGCTTCCCCTCAGTGTCTAATATTTCAAGAAATGTTGATAATCTCATTGAAGCTGATATTTTCACTACTTACCTCTATGGTAGATTCTTTCAAGGTTTTGATGACAGTAAAGGATCATTGCCTCAATATAGTTGGATCAATTCAAAGTGGTAGAGTTCATTATGATCCTTAGCCCTTTCTATTCACCAATGGCCTTGGCAATTTCATCATCCAAAATTTTGAGGCAGTTAAACCCAGGTACCTATTTGGGAGGCTAGAGAAGATTTGGCACCCACTTTACCACCAGTGACCCTCAAAAAAAACTACCATTTTAATCTCAACAGGATTTAAATTGAGCAGCAGAGAAGTGATGAAAAATGGGATGCTACCAATTAGTTCAGAGTTTAAGATGAACCTGAATTTGAGATTGTCAAAAGAAGTTTTAACTTTTACCACCTATGAACTATAAGTCGAGTCAAATGTTCTTTGTATCTTAAAATGTTTGTGTTTGTTGATAATTGCTTAGATTAGAACAAATTAAATTGCTTAGAACAAATTAAAAAAAAAAGAAATTGCCAAAGAGCAGGGAGCAGTGGTGGATAGTGTCAGAGAACTGTGATCACACCAGGACACTCAGGTCTAGGAATTTAGAGGTCCCAAACCAAAGAAGGCTCTGAAGATTGAGCACACTAAACTTCAAAGGTTCAAAGCAGCCTAAGCTCCAAAGGTGAAGCTTACATCAAAAATCCAAGTGACCCAAGGTAAAATTAGCATATCTCACTTCAGCACCCAAAAAGTACTACAAAAAGAAACACTGGCCCCCATTTCAGGAACTAAAAGCTGGAGAGAAGAATGAATCAAAGAAAATCAACAGTTATAAAAAAAATTGCTGTAGATCGAAAGATATTCAAAAAAGGAGGAGAAAGTAACTGCAATGACTACATAGGCTCAAAAGGAAATAATGGGTCTTCCATAGGGAGTGCATGAATAGCAATAGGAAATGAAGCAAGAGAGTTTTTTTGTTTTGTTTTTATGAAATAAGAGCTCTGGAAGAAAGAATTAGAAGATTAAATAATTTAGATAAAAAAAAGTAGTAAATCTTCCCATGTAACAGACCCTCAGAAAGCTAGAATAGATGGAAAAATGAAATCAATGACTCCAGAAAACAGCAAGAAATATTAGAACAAAATTGAAAGCTCAAAAAATAGAAAATGTCAGATAAGTTGATATCAAAAACAATAAACTTGGGAAATGGTCCAAAACAGAGGATTTAGAAATCACTATACTACTTAAAAACCATTATTTTTAAAGCCTTGAAATTTTTCAAGACAGCATAAATGAAAACTACATTGATCTATTAGAATCAGAAACCAATGTAGAAGCAGAAAGGCTCCACTATCACCTCCTGAAAGAAACACAAAAAAGAAAAAGTCTCAGGAATATAATAGACAAAATCCAGAAGTACCACAGAAACAAAAATTACTGCAAGAAAATTTTATAGAAAGAAAAACCATTGGTTCCGGGTTAAGATGGCGGCAGAGTAAGAAGCAGCTCTAAACCTCTCCTGACCGAAACACACAAAACTCCTCAAGGGGACATAAAAACAAGTCCAGACGAACGGAGGAACCCCACAACAGGGCACAGCGTGGAAGGTACGTGGAATCGAGACATTTCCAAGCTAAAAAGGGCTCTCACTCAAGCGCGAGCTGAGCAACCGCCCCACCCCCACCCCCTCCACACTCACCTATAGCTCTGAACCGAGCTAAAAAGAAATAGAGCAAGTTTGGGGCACCCATCGAGTCATCAGCAGCTCTGGGACCTGTTCCTGAGAGCAGCAAGACTTAGGACCCCATTAAGTCAAGAACGCACGCAAAATCTGAGCGCGCGCGCGGGGGAGCGGATGCTGGGAGCGGAGCGCCGGCTGAGCAGAGGCGTGGGTGCCGGCTGAGCAGAGGCTTGGGTGCCGGCTGAGCAGAGGCGCGGGTGCCGGCTGAGCAGAGGCTTGGGTGGAGGCAAACACAACCAGGAACTAAAGCCTAAGTGGGGAACCAGTGCAGACGGGTATACGACTGTGGAAGTAGCTCCCTGAGACTTGTAAAGAAACCTCCTGCAGAGGTTCAAGCAAGGGAATCCACCAGGGGGCTTGACCTTGGAAAAAACTAGAACTCAGTCCTCAGGAGCCAATAGATCTCAGACAGACACTGAGAGCGAGGATAAACCTGAGAAGCTGCTGGGCTAATGATGGCTAACCAGTTACAGGAAATTCAGAAGAGAAAGAATAATAACAAAAAAAAGAAGTCTTTAACACTCGACAGCTTCTACACAGAGAAAATCCAGACAACCGAGCAAACAGAGGAGGAGAACAAACAACCATCCAGACCCTCCCCAAATAAGGAAAACTCCTCACAACCTATGGAAGAGTTCAAATCTGAGATTTTGAGGAAAATGGAAGAGATCTGGCAAGAAAATAACAGCTTAAAAGGTAGAATCTTGCA
>NW_025344479.1:0-1396 GCF_016433145.1 Gracilinanus agilis
AAGCAAGAAAGTCCTTGTTCTCAAGGAGCTCATGTTGTAAGGTGAGGGTGATGTTGGAGGGACAATATATATGGAAGTTACAGCTGCAAGTCAGATGGAAAGGTCTCATGGTTTTTAGGGTATAGTAGCAAACTAGACTTATGCATTTTCTTAATGTTATTTCCACTAATGAAACCATATCCATTTCTGATATGTGGATAAATAACATCATAGATTCTCAAAGTGAGTATTGTACCTTCATTTGTCTTTTTATTCTCAATCTTTTGTTCAGAATATTTGATTTGTATTGGACATATTTTATTCCCCGGTTCCTACAATCTCCTCTTGCAGAACTTAATCCCCTTGAGGGCAGATAAAGTTTTATTTATGACTTTTCATCTTTATTGCCTAAATAGTGCCTTGCACATAATAGCACCTTGATAAATGTTTGTCATGATGAACTGAATCCATTTCAACTCAATCCATTTCAACAGTTGGTCTTTGGGAGATTGGAAATAGGGCAATGCATCCTTTAAAACTCATATGCTATGTATCCCTGAGAGGAAAGATGATGTAGGATTTATCTTAACCAATCTCACTTGAAGAATTCAGTCCAATATTTTAGGTCATGGCTTTTAGGTAGTCCAATAATTCTTAAATTGTCTCTCTTGGATTTATTTTCCAGGTCAATAGTTTTTTTCAATGAAAAAATTTCATGTTTTCTTCTATTTTTTGATTCTTTTTATTTTGTTTTAATGTTTCTTGATATCTTGTGAAGTCATTAGCGCCTATTTGCTCAATTCTAATTTTTAAAGACTGAATTTCTTCCATGACCTTTTAATCTTCTTTTTCCATTTGGTCCATTCTACTTTTCATGACATTCTTTTCTTCACTGGATTTTTTTTGTCTCTTTTTTTAGGAGGTCAATTCTGTTTTTGAAGAAATTCTTTTCTTCATTAGATTTTTGTGCCTCTTTTTCCAGTTGATCAAGTTGCTTTGTAAGCTGTTATTTTCTTTTTGCATTACTTTCATTTCTTTTTCACATTTTCCTTTGACCTCTCTTATTTGATTTTTGAATTCCTTTTTGAGTTCTTCCAGAACTTGAAACCAATCTCGTTTTTTTTAACTTTTGCATGTTTTGTTCTTTTGTTTTGTTCTGTGTTTTTATCTTTGTCCTCATAGAGATTTTCAAGTGTTAAGTGTTTCTTTTGCATTTTGCTCATTTTCCCAATCTTTTTTTGTACTGTGGATTAGGAATTCTGAACGCTGCTTGCTGTTTGCTGCTTCTATCTCCTCTGTTGCCCGTTTGCAGGGTTCAGCACTTGAGCTATTTTGCCCTGGGGCTAGTCCTTCACTACAGCCATGAAGCTTGAAAAGGCCCAGCACTATGGACTTCTGGGTGCCACTGTGGGCTGGT
>NW_025344480.1:0-1528 GCF_016433145.1 Gracilinanus agilis
ATTAGAAACACTAGCAGTAGCCATTAGAGAAGAAAAAGAAATTGAAGGTATTAAAATAGGCAATGAGGAGACTAAGCTATCACTCTTTGCAGATGATATGATGGTCTGATTAAAAAAAAAATCCTAGAGAATCAACTAAAAACTAGTAGAAATAATCAACAACTTTAGCAAAGTTGCAGGATACAAAATAAATGCACTTAAATCATCAGCATTTCTATATATTTCCAACACATCACAGCAGCAAGAGAGAGAAAGAGAAACACCATTTAAAATCACCCTAGACAATATAAAATACTTAGGAATCTATCTACAAAAACAAACACAGGAATTATTTGAAAACAACTACAAAACACTTTCAAACAATTAAAACTCAATTTAAACAATTGTTAAAAACCTTGATTTCTCATGTGTAGGACAAGTTAACATAATAAAAATGACCATTCTACTCAAATTAATTTACCTATTTAGCACCATACCTATCAAACTACCAAAAAACTTTTTTACTGAATTAGAAAAAAACTATAACAAAGTTCATTTGGAATAACAAAAGATCAAGAATATCAAGGGAAATTATGAAAAAAAAATTGAGGGAAGGTGTCCTAGCAGTACCAGATATTAAACTATGCTATAAAGCAGTGGTCATCAAAACATTATGGTACTGGCTAAGAGACAGAAGAGAGGATGAATGGAATAGACTTTGGGTAAGTGATGTCAGCAAGACAGTCTACGTAAATCCAAGGAGCTCAACTTTTGGGAAAAAATCCACTATTTGACAAAAACTCTTCGGAAAATTGGAAAACAATGTGGGGAAGATTAGATTTAGATCAACATCTCTTGCTCTAAACCAAGATAAATTCAGAGTGGGTGAATGACTTGAATATGAAGAAGGAAACTATAAGAAAATTCGGCAAACACAGAATAGCATACTTGTCAGATCTCCAGGAAAGGAAAGATTTTAAAAATAAGCAAGAGGGATAGCAGAATCTCCGGGTTAAGATGGTGGCAGAGTAAGAAGCAGCTCTTAACCTCTCCTGACCAAAACATACAAAACTCCTCAAGGGGACATAAAAACAAGTCCAGACGAACGGAGGAACCCCACAACAGGGCACAGCATGGAAGGTACGTGGAATCGAGACATTTCCAGGCTATAAAGGGCTCTCACTCAATCGCGGGCTGAGCAACCGCCCTACCCCCACCCCCTCCACACTCATCTATAGCTCCAAACCCAGCTAAAAAGAAATAGGGCAAGTTTGGGGCACCCATCGAGTCATCAGCAGCTCCAGGACCTGTTCCTGAGAGCAGCTAGACTTAGGACCCCATTAAGTCAAAAAAAGCACGCGAAATCTGAGCGCGCGCGCGGGAGCAGGACGCTGGGCGCAGAGTGCCGGCTGAGCAGAGGCGTGGGTGGAGGCAGACACAACCAGGAACTAAAGCCTAAGTGGGGAACCAGTGCAGACGGGTATACGACTGTGGAAGCAGCGCCCTGAGACTTGTAAAGAAACCTCCAGCAGAGGATCAAGCAAGAGGG
>NW_025344481.1:0-4399 GCF_016433145.1 Gracilinanus agilis
TTTCTTCCTCAAGATTTTGTGTTTCCTTTTCCATTTGGGCAATTCTACTCTTTAAAATAATGTTTTCTTCAGGGGCTTTTTTGCCTCTATTTCCATTTGGTTTATTCTAGCCTTTTGGTAGTTACTTTCTTTAGTGTATTTTATGCCTCTATTTCTATGTGGCAATTCCTAGTTTTTATGGAATTGTTTTCTTATGTGATTTCCCTGATATTCGTGAAGAGGGTAAAATAGACGTTGAAAGAATCTGCAGATCACCTCCTGCAAAAATCCCCAAATGGCAACTGAGAGAAATATTAAAGCCAATTTCAAGATCTCCCAGGCCAGAAAGAACATACTACAAGCACCTAGAGTGAAACAATTAGGATATCAGGGAGCCCCAGTCAGAAATACACAAGATCTTGCAGCTTCCACATTGAAATACAAGAAAGTTAGTAATACGATATTCCAAATGGCAAAGCAATAGGTTTTACAATCAAGGTTCAGTGACCCATTGAAACTGACTATATTTTTTCAGGGAAAGTATGGTCATTTAGTAAAATAGAAGATTTCAAAGCATTCCTGAAGAAGAGACCAGATTTAAATTGAAAATCTGATGTCCAAATACAACATTCAAGTGAAGTATAGAAAGATGAATAATCAAAAGAAAAAAACTTAAGAGCTTTAATTAGCTCAAATTATTTACATTCCTATATGGAAATATGATATTTGTAATCCTTAAAGTTTCTTTTTATCATTATCATAGTAGTTACAAAAAGTATATGTAGACAGAGGGCATGGTACTAAGCTGTTTAGGATGAAATGCAAAAAATCTAGAGCTGAAAAAGAGGTTTGCACTAAGAGAAATGGGAAGAGAAAAAGAAAAATGGAGTAAATTATACCTCATAAAGTGTTGGATAAGGGAATACTATGAAAATGGAGAGGAGGATGAGGGCGGTTATGGATAATACTTAAACATGCTCACATTGGAATTGGCTAAGAGAGACAGAGGAAGAGCCAGATTCATTGGAGTATAGAATCCTATCTTATACATTAGAGAAGTAGAAGGGAATTAAGAAAGGGATTAAAAACCAAAATCCTGCCATATGTTGTTTACAAGGAACACATTTGAGGCAAGTAGACATACACAGAGTAAAGGTTAAGTAAGAGGTGAAGAAGAATCTACTGGGCTTCACCTGAAACAAAAAAGTGGCCGTAGCAATCACAATCTAAGACAAAGCTAAAGAAAAATGTATCTGATTAAAATAGTTATGGAAGGTAATCATGCCTTGATAAAGTAATGATAACATAATATAAGTACTTAATATATATGCACTAAATGATATAGCCTTCAGATTCTTGATGGAGAAACTAAAGGAGATTGAGGAGGAAATACTAAAACTATACTATTGGGGGAACTTCAACCTTCCTCTCTCAGAAGGAGATAAATCTCACCCCAAAAAATTAATAAGAGAAATAATAAAAGTGAATGAAAATTCTTAAAAGTTTGATTGAAAACATAATAGAGATGACTGAACTGGGATTTTTTCATTAGCACATAGGAGATATAAAAAATTGACCAAGAATTCGGTATGAAACCTTCACAATGAAATGCAGAAAGACAGAAAATATAAATAAAATTTTTTCAGATCATTATACAATAAAAATTATAATCAATAAGTGTTCATTGAAAAGCAAATTACAAATAATTGGAAAAGAAATGATCTCATTCTTCAGAATGTGTGGGTAAATGAACAAATCATAGAAACAACCAGTGAGGAGAAAATACATGAAAGTTAATGGGATATAGATAAAGCAGTATTCAGGGAACTATTTATATAGAGAAAAGCAGATTACTCATTTGGGCATACAATTAATAGAACAAGAACAGATTAAAAGTTCCAAATTGAAGACTAAATTTTAAATCCCAAAAATCAAAAGAAGAAATTAATAAATTTGAAATTAAAAAAACTATTGAACTAAAAAACAAGAATGGGAGCAGGTTGTATGGAGGAAAACAAATAAAATGGGTTACTTTTGGTTAATTTGGTTAAAAAAGAAAAGAAGGGAAACAAATCACAAAATGAAAAGGATGATTTCATCTCTAAAGAAGAGGAAATTAAAGGAAGCATCAGAAGCTATATTGCTAAATTATACGACAAAACAATGTGACAATTGTGGTGAAATGGATCAACATTTACAAAAATATAAGTTTTCAAGATTAATAAAGGAGGAAATAAAATACTTAAATAATCCTATTTCAGAAAATGAATTTTAAAAGCCATGAAGGAACTCCCTAAGAAAAAATTTCCAGGTCCAAATCAATTCACAAGTGAATTCTATAAACTATTTAAAGAACAATTAATCCCAATATTATACAAACTGTATGGCAAAATTAGGGGGGGAATGGTCCTATAAAATTCTTCTCATGAGAGAAATATGTTGCTCATACCAAAGCCTGGAAGACTAAAAATATAGAGAGGAAATAACAGGCAAGTTTTCCTAATGAATACTGATGAAAAAAATTCTTAAATAAAATGCTAGCAATGGCACCACTGCAATATAAGAAAAGGATTATTCGCTATGACCTGGTGCAATTTATACTAATGTGTAATTTGAAATTATTGTAAGCCCTGGAAGACTACGTCTCCCAGGACTCTCTCTGCTACAACTTCCTGTGGGGGAGGAGTCAGGGAAAGTATAAAAGGGAAAGTTTGGTCCCTTTTTCCCTCTCTCCACCCTGAGCTCTGCTCTCTCTGAACTTTGGAGCTGGCTGGGCTCTCTCAATGTGCTGGATCTCTCTACCTGAACACTGCAGATCTCTCTCTTGGTGCCTTTTCCCCTTTCTTCCTACTTTCTAGTTTTCTAATTAAAATAAAACCTAGCTATTCAAACCCTAAAGTTGCTCTCTGTTCATTTATTTCTGTCTCTGGTCAATCCTACCCCCATATTCCCCCATGCTAGGGACTGCTACCTTCCTTTCCCTTCCTCTACCTTCCCATCTCCTTTCTTCCATCCATCCTACCTTCCTACCTTCCTCCCTTCACTGTCACTACACACTAACAACATTGAGGCACCACTTCATACCTAGCAGACTGGCCATTATGGCAGCAAAGGAAAGTGATGAATGTGGGAAGGGTTGTGGAAAATTTGAGGCAATAATACACTGCTGGTGGAGTTCTGAATTCGTCCAACCATTCTAGAGGGCAATTTTGAATGATGTGCAAATGGCTTTAAAAAAAACCTCTTCTTTAATCCAGCCATACCACTGCTGAGTTTATACCCCCAAGGGATAATATGGAGAAATACTTGTACAAAAATCTTTATAGCTCTGTTCTTTGTGGTGGCAAAAAATTGGAAAATGAGGGAGTGTACATGGATTGGGGAATGACTGAACAAATTATGATATCTGATGGTGATGGAATACTATTGTACTGAAAGGAATAAAAAACTGGAGGATTTCTATGTGAACTGGAAAGACCACCAGGAATTGATGCAGAGCAAAAAGAGCAGAACCAGGTGAACATTATGCACAGAGACTGATATATTACGGCACAGTAGAATGTAATAGACTTCTCTACTAGCAGCAATGCAAAGACTCAGAACAATCCTGAGGAACTCATGAGAAAGAACACTAACCACATCCAGAGAAAGAACTGTGGGAATAGAAATGCAGAAGAAAAACACATGACAAATCACATGGTTACAAAGATGAATAACATGTAAAGAGGTTTTTAACAGTGATACTTGTATAACCCAGTGGAATTTGTTGTCAGCTCTAGGAGCAGGAATGGAAGAGGAATGGGACCAATCATGATTCATGTAAACATGGAAAAATTTAAAATTTTTTAAAATTTTATTTAATATTTTTATTTTAAATTTTTAATAAAGTTTTAAAATGAATAAATCATTTAATTCCTATTCTGTCACTCTGTTCCTCTTCTGTTATATTTTAGTTAACATTGATCCATCTAACTACAATTTTCAGATATATTGGCAAATAATTGAGCAATATAGCTCCTAACAATTTTTAAATTTCTTCTTCATTAGCGAATTCAATCTCTTTGTAGTCTTTACTGATAATTTGGTTTTCTTTTTTTAAACAAATTAACAAGTGATTTACTAGTTTTATTTTTTCTCTCAGACCTATCCTTCTCTTCTTTATTAGTTCATTGGTATTCTAACATTATTAATCTTTTCTCTGATTTTCAGCATTTCCAAGTTGGTGTTTAATTGGTATTTTAAAATTAGTTCTTTACTTTTTTTTAAAAGTTGTATGCACAATTAATTGATCTACACTTTCTCTATTTAATTGGTGTAAGTGTTTGGCGACATAGTTTCCCCTAAGTACTGCTTTGACTTCAAACTGATTAATGTTCTCATGTTTTCAAATCGTTGCCATTCTCTTTAATTAAATAAATAA
>NW_025344482.1:0-4389 GCF_016433145.1 Gracilinanus agilis
CTCTCTCTCTCTCTCTCTCTCTCTCTCTCTCTCTCTCTCCCTCCCTCCCCCTCAAAAAATTATGAAGATATTCAGATATCAATTTTCGGGCGACATTGTCATGTGGCAAAAGACCTCTTGCTGGGCAACAGGCTTCTTTGCCTACTTAGAGAGAATTACGTGATTAAATAGAGACCTGAAAAGTTTTGAACAAGCATGAGAGAAGAAAAGGTTTCCTCTTAAAGCCTTAATGAAGTAAGCTCATTCCTCCTCCAACATCAACTTGGGCTTGTGTAGTTTGTTTTCAACGGGGTTAATCAGTGGCCAGGGCTGCAGTGCGGACCACCAGTTTCCAATAAGCCATAAAAGGCAGATCAGCGGCCATTGTTGGGGTCTGTAGGGCTTAGCAGACGACAGCTGAATAAACCTGTTCAAAGTCGAACAGTCAAGCAGGAGTGGAGGCCCCAACCATTGCCTATGGTGAATCCTGAAAAGCAAATTAATTTATTATGACATAATTGATAGCATGTGCAAATACACCATTCAAAGGCTTCCCCACACTAATTTTTGCATAATTAAATATGGGACCAGCTAATGAACAGCATTCAGGGAAAAGCAACATTATGATAAATATCCAATTATTACGTAGTGAAGCCCATGTTTGCTGTGTTATATGCAGGCCAAGACATCTGTTTCTGGGTTTACAGTTTTTTTTTTTTTTTTTTTTTTTTTTTTTTTTTTTTGTGGGAAGGTAGTCCTAACAAAATGAGATCCTCCCAAATTAAGCTTATCTCAATTAAAAAGCAAGACACAAACTGGTGCTGTTAGAATAAGCCAGAATGAAAATTCCTTGAATGGTAACAGTCATCGACGTTGCCTTGTACGCAGTAGCTACTTAATAAATGCATTGGATTAGATATGCAGGCAAAGAAAGCTACAGAAGCCCCTGGAAATTGTCTTTTCATGTAAATCCGAGTCATCTTAAATCTTTTCCCTTTGGTGAAATAGAGACTTTCATATTCTCTGATTCAAATGGGAAGAATTCCTTTCCGAGACAAAGTCTCCGTGAAGGATGTTCAGTTTGGAGCTGGAAAGACCCTCCGACATCATGGGGTCCAACCCCTCTCATTTTACCAATGAGGAATCTAAGGCCCAGAGGTTGAGTCACTTGCCCAAGGTGGGTCACACAGGTAGTAAGTGGGTTTAGTGTAGTCCCTCTTACATTCTCCCCATCCATATCCTCAGCCTCCCCAGCAAGGATTTTCTCCCAAGATGAAGGCAATATACTGAGCAGGTAAAAATCTAAAACCATCAGCCAGACGCCCACATCCAGAGAGGCAGAAGGGCAGTAGTGGAAATGATGTGAGATCCACAGTCAGGGTTAAACATCCAGTTAAATTTCCAATCTGCCACCTACTATCTGGGTAACCTGGGATAGGTAGGCCACCTCCAACAAGCATCTCTCAAGAATCTCCCAGGCGCACAGTGCCATGCTAGGCAAAGGAGAACCGAAGGCAAAAGGAGGAGGGCTCCCTGACCTCCTCAAGGAGTTTAGCTTCTACTGTGCCGATTTCCTCAATCTCAATTTTCTCTATATGATGAGAAGACTGGATCTGCCTTGCTGGCCTCTAAAGTTCCTTCCCTGGTTCTTCAAATGCATTTTACCGGCTCATCCTCATTTTACCTGACTCATCCTCAGAAATGTGCACCAAATCTGGCGCCTGCCACTGCAGTCTCCGTGCTCTAGCCCATGCCTTCATTTGAACAACTTTCTCTCATAACAACTCCATCAGGCATGTCTTCTCTGGCACCTATTGGCTATAGAGGGTCCAGGTTAAAGGAACACAACAAACTGGGGGTGGAGGGAGGAGGAAGGAGGGAGTGTGGAGGAAGGGGAAGGACGATCTCATTGTACAAATAAATAAATAAAATGCCACTAACCAGCTGGCTTGGTGGGGCTTTTGAAGCCAAGGCATCAGTATGCATAGGGAATGTCAAATGTCTAAATTGTACCATTTTTCTCCAAAGGATCTTTGAAGCAGCCTTTGAAGATGGCAGAGACAATCCCCTTTGTGCTTCTAAACAAAGGTGGCATCACCCATCATCATAGCCTCCCCTAACCCCTGGAGCCTGATAGGTGAGAGAATGTCAGACACTTTCATTTCCTACATTCATCTACAAGGATTTTCCTCAGAGAAGTCTCAGATCTCTGACGAGTTCATTGTCACTTGGAACTGTGTTTATCTTCCCAAACAGGAGCCTCTTCTAACACATTTCAACTGCTTGTCGCCAATTGCGCAGTCAAAGGAATGGGGCTTTCCAAATTATTTGTCGCTGCTTGGTGTGTGACATGTTCCTAAAGCCAGAGGTAATACTGGGCTCCCCCCACCCATCTGCTCTGGTCAGTTTCTTTTCCCCAGCAGGCCTCACTATGTCATTTCTATTCTCCACACTCTTGGAGTTTCTGACAGCTAAAGCTGCCCAATAAATGATCATTCTAGATACATTTGTGACGCATGATATGCTATAGAAAGCAACTGAGATTAGAGAAAATCTTGGTATCATTTTAGAAATAATCATATGAACTAATGTAGCCTTAGTACGTTGTCTTTCGGGAGCCGAATGGCTTAGTAATCAACCCGAGGTGATTGGCAATAGTGTCGAGCATCATCTGAATTTAAATCAATGGCGTTTTTCTCTTCCAGGCCTCTATGTGAAGTGTCTAATGACCATTCTGCTTCCTCGGTTTGGCAGGTGGGAGAAACAGATAGCAGATCTCCATCCTTCCTCCCAAAAAAGAGCCTTCCAAAGGGCAAAGCTGAATGCAGAAGCAGGCAAGGAAACCCTCGGTGCAAAAAAAGAAGCCACTTCAGTAGATCCTGGCTACTGCTGCAGTTGGGCCCAACACCAAGAGGATGGAGACTATAGAGTGGGTTAACCAGCACAAAAAGCTTTCAGTGACTCACCTGCGGCCATGCCAGGAAACTCAAGAGGTTCCTTGGGGAGGGCAGACCCTTTTTTGCAAGCCCCACTTGTACAAGCTGCTTTTTGTCGGGCATCTTCCTTCCAGATGCCAACTGAAATGTGGGAAGCCCTGGCCTGAGGAGCCAGCCAACTTTGTCGTTTTCTACCTAATTGCCTATTTTCCAGCCATTCCATTTGCTCACCTGCATACCCCATGGGGAAACCCTGATTGCTTCGATTCTACCATTTGGAGTAGAACCCATTCATGAAACTTTCTGGCTGTGTGATTCAGGCAGAGGGCTTCTCTTTCCCCTCTTTTTTGTTCTCACACGAAAATCAATTCACTTGAAGAGCCTCTTAATCCCATTTTTGCAATCAACAATTGCCACTTGTATATGGCTCTAATAGATTAAGAAGTGGGATGATGCGGTTGTCTAGTCTAATTCTACCCTATTCAGGTAACCGCAGCCTGAGATACTTTGTAGTGCCAAGTACAGCACTCTACAGGAAGACTTTTGCTATCATAATTTCCTGTGGAGCTATGCACTGCCCCCACTGAGCAGCCTGAATTACTTTGAATTAGGCCCGACAACCACAGAGAGCAGAAATCCAGCAAAGCAACAATAACCAACTCTTGGAGCATGACTTGCATCGCTTATTTGTGCCTTTGCATGCGAACAGAAAGGAGGCATTTCCAAACGCACATCTATTTCAGTGACAGCAACCTGCCATAAATCAAGGAGGAGACAAAGGGGGAGGGGGGGACGGTTTAAGTGAGCGCGAAGTTGAAGCCGAGGAAAAATTAATCAAAACAGTTTTCAAAAACTTCATAGTTGGAGCCTGGTTCAGGCCTAACGCTGTCGCCATGGCGACCGAGAGCCAGCCCATGTTGGCTCATCAGCTCAGAAAAGGGTTGCTGGATGAGGATAGACAGACCCCCAAACAGATAGGTCGGGTCCCAGTGGACGCTTGGGTTGCCTTTATTGCGAGCTTGACACAATTCGAGGGGAGGGAAAGGAGGAAAAGATGAAAGCTAATAATCTTTGGGCCACGGCGGGATGGAAAGAAGTACCAGTTTCTTTCTTGCATTCCCGGATAGATCCGAACAGGTCCTCCCACAACTAAATGATTTTTAAACTCTGTCTCTCTCCCCATCCGGCTAGCTTGGAAACCCATGCCGACATCGCCTCAGGTAAGCCACCAACGTTGTTCTTCAGACAGGGTTTGGAGTTCTACAAGGATCTCGAAAGGAGCAGGCTCAATGAAGAGAGACCGGCATGTCCGAATGTGCGTGTACATGAATGAGCGTGGGGCGGGGGGGGGGGGGAGGGGGGAATGTTTTAAATCATTAACGGATGCCGAGAACTCCCGAAATGAGAAGGATGTGGTTCAGACACAGTCTCCAGAGGTCCACGTTTTTCAACAGAAGTAGCAAGTTGTAGGTTC
>NW_025344483.1:0-3845 GCF_016433145.1 Gracilinanus agilis
ATCTCATACTTTGCTTTCAGCACAGAAGGGCACACAGGGGTATTTGGAAGCTAATTGAGAGATGTTGGTGCCGGCCAAGAGCCTCCGAGGATGCCGGGCAGAGTTGGCTCACTTTATCCCGCCCGCCCGTTCCTGTCTCACTTTCTCTCCTCAGCTCAGTGCAGGATCCCCCACCCCCACCCCCAGGCCTGAAAAAGAAACCAGTTTGCTCTCTGCCAACGGTCCCAGCATCGCTCTGTCGCCCCATCCCTCTGTGGAGCTGCTCCACTGGCCTGAATCTATTTGGGAGCAATATTTAGCTGCCAGTGAACTGTCTCTCTGTTGGCATTTCAGCAATATCAAGCTTGAGGCTTGAGCCATCAAGCAAACCCTGTCCCATGTGCCCCCCATCACGTGGCCACCAGCTCTACGCTCGGAATGGCCTCCTCATTGCTGTGGTCCTCCCCGTGGGCTAGAGGAGGGCTCCCTCTTGGAGTTCATGCCCGTAGGTAGAGAGAAAGGCTGGCAGGCCATTTCATAGCCACTAGGCAGTGAGCTTTTCCTAGAAAATCTCGTCAGGATACAGACCTAGCAGTGACATTGCTGGATCAAAGGCTACCCACCGTTGGCTAGCCCTTTGGGCACGGCTCCAAATTGCTCCCCAGAATCATAGAGTCTACAACTCTACCAACAGTGCATTAGTGTCCTCATTTTCCCACACCCCCTCCGACACGTGTTAGTTCCCTTTTCTGTCACATCAGTCAGTCTGCTAGGTGTGAGTGAGCGGGGTGGTACCTCACTATAGATACCCTTCATTCCTTCATCTGAAAGCTGCTTGTCTATATCCTTTGACAATTTAGCATATGGGAAATGACTTGTATTTTCGATCGAGCTCAATTCTCTATATATTTGATGTAATGTAATGTAAATGAGATGTAAAAAAAATTCTCCCCCCCCTCCATTTTCTGCTTTTTTTTTCTATTCTCGGTTACATTGTTTTTTAATTTGATGTATTCAGATTATTCATTTCACATCTCATAATGTTCTCCATCTTTTGTTTGGTCATGAATTCTTTCCTTCTCCATAAATCTGACAGGTAGGTAAACTATTCTATGCTCCTCTAATTTGCTTATATCTAAATCATGTACCCATCTTGACTTTATCTTGGCATATGGTGTGAGATGTCAGTCTATATCTAGTCTCTGTCACATTTTTCCCAGCAGTTTTTTGTCTTCAAAACTTGGATCTTTGGGTTTATCAAATGCTAGGTTACTATAGTCACTGTGTTGTATACCTAGTCTTTACTGGGAAGGCTGCTAGCTCATCCCCATTACAGATAATGCTTGTTTATGGCCTCAGATTGATGCTGCTTATTATTTTAAGGAAAGCTCCATTTATTCCTATGCCCTCTAGTGTTTTTAATAGGAATGGGTATTATATTGTCAAAACCTTTTTCTGCATCTATTGAGGTAACTATATGGTTTCTGTTGGTTTTGTTATTGAAATAGGCCTAATATTGAACCAGCCCTGTGTTCCTGGTATAAATCCCACCTGGTCATGATGTGTGATCCTTATGATATATTGCTTTTTGTCCCCTTGCTAGTATTCCACTGAAAACTTTTGCGTCCACATTTATTATGGAAATTGGTCTATAGTTTTCTTTTTCTGTTTTTGCCCTTCCTAGTTTAAGTATCAGCACTGTGTTTTTTTGTTGTAAAAGGAATTTGGTAGGACACCCTCACCTATTTTTCTATATAGTTTATGTGGTTTCAGGATTAGTTGGTCTTTAAATGTTGGGTAGAATTCCCTTGTGAATTCATCTGAGAGAGTTCCTTGATGGCTTGTTCAATTTTTTTTCTGACATGGTGTTATTTCAGTATCCTATTTGCTCTTATGTTAATCTGAGCAATTTATATTTTGGTAATTATTCATCCATTTCACTTAGATTGTCAGAATTATTGGCAAATAATTGGGCAAAATAGCTCCTAATGATGGTTTTAATTTCCTGTTCATTAATGGTGACTTTACCCTTTTCATTTTTGATACTGATTTAGTAAAAACAGCTCCTAGTCTTGTTTGTTAGTTCAGTGGTTTCCTTACTTTCTGTTTTATTGATTTTTCCTTTGATTTTCAAGATTTCCAATTTGTTCTTTAATTGGGAATTTTAAATCTGTACTTTTTCTAGTGTTTTAAGTTGCATGCCCAACTCACTGATCTGCACTTTCTCTATTTTACTGATGTAAACATTTAGAGAGAAAAAATTTTCCTGTAAGTATTGCTTTGGCCACATCCCATAAATTTCGGTATGTTGTCTCATAGTTGTTAATCTCTTTAGTGATGAAATTATTGATTGTTTTCTCTGATTTGCTCTTTGACCCATCCATGCTTTAGGATTAGATGATTTAGTTTCCAACTAATTTTTAATCTATATTTCCAAGGCCTTTTATTGAAGGTAATTTTATTGCATTGTGATATGAAAAGATGCATTTAGCATTTCTGCTTTTCTGCATTTGGTTGTGACATTTTTATGTCCTAATACATGGTCAATTCTTGTGTAGGGGCCATGTACTGCTGAGGAAAAAGGTGTATTCCTTTTTGTTTCCATTCAGCTTTCTCCAGAGATCTAACATAGAACTTCTTTCTTGTTTATTTGGGGGTTAGGTCTAGCTAGTTTTGAGAGGGGAAAGTTGAGGTCCCCACAAGTAGAGGCTTACTGTCTATTTCCTCCTAGAACTCATTTAACTTCTCCTTTAAGAATGTGGAGGCTATACCATTTGGTGCATATATGTTTAGTATTGCTATTGCTTCATTGTCTAGGACAGTGATGGGCAAACTATGGCCCTCCAGCCAGATGCAGCCCCCTGAAATGTTCTACCCGCCCATTATTCCTATTAGGACATTATTCCTAATCTGATGAATACAATGAGTAGGATACAATACAATGAAACTTCTGAAAGAGTTGCCTTAGAAACAAACTGACAGATGAGAATTTCCTTTCTTTTGGCCCCCTCTTTAAAAAATTTGCCCATCACTGGTCTAGGATATCTTTTAGCAATCTGTTCTTTAATTGGGGATTTTTTTTTAATTTTAAACCCTTAACTTTTGTGTATTGACTTATAGGTGGAAGATTGGTAAGGGTAGGCAATGGGGGTCAAGTGACTTGCCCAGGGTCACACAGCTGGGAAGTGTCTGAGGCCGGATTTGAACCTAGGACCTCCCGTCTCTAGGCCTGGCTCTCAATCCACTGAGCTAAATTGGGGATTTTTAATTTGTACTTTTTCTAGTTTTTGAAGTTGTATGCCCAATTCACTGATCTGCTCTTTCTCTATTTTACTGATGTAAACATTTAGAGAGAGAAAGTTTTCCTGTATTGCTTTGGCCACATCCCATAAATTTTGGTATGTTGTCTTGTTAATCTCTTTAGGGATGAAATTATTGATTGTTCCCTTGCTTATCTTCTTCAGTTGGATCTCTTTTTGCTTTTGTTTTGTCTGAGATCATGATCGCTCCCCTGGCTTTTTTTTTTTACTTCCACTGAAGCATAATCGATTCTGCTCCAGCCCCTTACCTTTACTCTGTGTGTGTCTCCCTGCTTCAAATATATTTCTTGTAAACAACCTATGGTAGGATTTGGGTTTTTAATCTACTCTGATATCCATTTCTGTTTGACAGGTGAGCTTATCCCATTAGCATTCACAGTTATTAAGTGTTATTTATTAACACTAATTGTGTTTCCCTCCATCTTATTTTTCCTGTTTATCCTCCTCTCTCTCTTTCCCTCTCTCTGTCTCTCTCCCTCCTTTCAACCTTTCCCTGCTCAAAAATGACCTTGCTTCTGACCACTGCCCTCCCCCAGTCTTCCCTTC
>NW_025344484.1:0-2212 GCF_016433145.1 Gracilinanus agilis
AAAGCTGTGTCCTTTTTCTGATCGGCCTGTTAGTTTGACCTTTGGACTTCCCCTGACAGTCCCCATTGGTGGATATTTCAAAGAGATGGACTCAGAGACCTTAACTCTTCCCTCATTACTTCATCATAGGGGAGGCAGGTCTTTGTCCACTCAAGGAAGATGCCAGCACACCCTTTCCTTTTCATCATATGGCTGAGTGAACTTATTTTTCAAAATGTGATTGAAAGTCACCATGACTTTAATTTTTTCAGACTGTAAGAAAAGACAAAAGATCCCAACACACTTTGATAGCCTAGGTGGGAGGCTGGGAGTATCCCCAGCCTATTTATGCCTGACCCTTGGAGGCCAAAGAGGAAAATGATTTCACAAAGAAGTGACAAAATGAATACAATTCAGTATTAATTTTTCACATACATTTGTTATATTATTAATGAGAGCTTTCTTTTCATTTTCTTTTTTAAATCTTTGACATCCTTGAGACATATACCCAATGGTAAGGTCTTTTGACCTTAGAAGCTAAATGTTTTAATCATTTTGAATAATTATAAATTCTTTCTCAGAATAATTAGATCAGAAAATAGATTTCTTCTCTCAATTTCTAGCTATTTTCACAAAGATGAAGCTATTAGAAGATTTAGCACTCACCTCTAATTTTATCAGTTATTTATTCCAAATATTTCAAAAAGTCCAGGATTTTGACAAAATGCTTTTAAATGCTTTAGTGAAGAAAGTTTATAAAAGTTGTAGAATTCAAAACATTTCATTGAAGAATGGCCAGTCCTTATGTAATGATATTTTTAAAAATTTTTTAATCATTTATTAATATTCATTTTTAACATGGTTACATGATTCATGCTCCTACTTTCCCCTTCACCCCCTACACTCTCCCCACCCATGGCCAATGCACATTTCCACTGGTTTTATCATGTGTCCTTATTCAAGACCTATTTCCAAATTGTTGATAGTTGCATTGGTATGGTCGTTTCGAGTCTACATCCCCAATCATGTCCTCCTCAGCCCATGTGTTCAAGCATTTGTTTTTCTTATAAGTTTCCTCTCCTATAGTTCTTCCTCTGAATGTGGGTAGCATCTTTACCATAAATCCCTCAGAGCTGTCCTGTGTCATTGCTTTCTGCTGGTACAGAAGTCCATTACATTCGATTTTACCACAGTATATCAGTCTCTGTGTACAATGTTCTTCTGGCTCTGCTCCTTTCGCTCTGCATCACTTCCTGGAGGTCTTTCCTGTTCACCTGGAACTCCTCTACTTTATTATTCCTTTTAGCACAATAGTATTCCATCACCAGCATATACCACAGTTTGTTCAGCCATTCCCCAATTGAAGGACATACCCTCCTTTACCAGTTCTTTGCCACCACAAATAGCGCAGCTATAAATATTTTCGTGCAAGTCTGTTTATCTATGATTATCTATGATCTCTTTGGGTTACAAACCCAACAATGGCATGGCTGGATCAAAGGACAGGCAGTCTTTTATAGCCCTTTGAGCATAGTTCCAAATTGCCAGCCAGAATGGTTGTATCAGTTCACAACTCCACTAGCAATGCATTAATGTCCCAATTTTGCCACATCTCCTCCAGCATTCATTACTCTCTGCTTCTTTCATTTTAGCCAATCTGCTAGGTGTGAGGTCTTACCTCAGAGTTGTTTTGGTTTGCATTTCTCTAATTATTAGAGATTTAGAACACTTTCTCATGTGCTTATTAATACTTTTGATTTCTTTACCTGAAAATTGCCTATTCATGTCTCTTGCCCATTTATCAATTGGGGAATGGCTTGATTTTTTATATAATTGATTTAACTCTTTGTATATTTGAGTAATTAGACCCCTGTCAGAGTTTTTTGTTATAAAGATTTTTTCCCAATTTGTTGATTCCCTTCTGATTTTCACTACAGTGCTTTTGTTTGTACAAAAGCTTTTTAGCTTAATATAATCAAAACCATTTAATTTACATTTTGTAATTTTCTCTAACTCTTGCTTGGTTTTAAAATCTTTCCTTTCCCAGAGATCTGACAGGTATACTATTTTATGTTCACTTAACTTATTTATAGTTTCCGTCTTTATATTAAAGTCATTCACCCATTCTGAATTTATCTTGGTGTAGGGTGTGAGATGTTGATCTAAACCTAATCTCTCCCATATTGTTTTCCAAATTTCCCAGCAGTTTTTGTCAAATAGTGGATTCATGTCC
>NW_025344485.1:0-1680 GCF_016433145.1 Gracilinanus agilis
GATTTGCATTTCTCTAATTATTAGAGATTTGGAACACTTTCTCATGTACTTATTGATACTTTTGATTTCTTTACCTGAAAATTGCCTATTCATGTCTCTTGCCCATTTATCAATTGGGGAATGGCTTGATTTTTTATACAATTGCTTTAACTCCTTGTATATTTGAGTAATTAGACCCCTGTCAGAGTTTTTCATTATAAAGATTTTTTTCCCAATTTGTTGTTTCCCTCCTGATTTTGACTACATTGTTTTTGTTTGTACAAAAGCTTTTTAGTTTAATATAATCAAAACCATTTAATTTACATTTTGTAATTTTCTCTAACTCTTGCTTGGTTTTAAAGTCTTTCCTTTCCCAGAGATCTGACAAGTATACTATTCTGTGTTCACTTAACTTATTTATAGTTTCCCTCTTTATATTCAAGTCGTTCATCCATTCTGAATTTATCTTGGTGTAGGGTGTGAGATGTTGATCTAAACCTAATCTCTCCCATATTGTTTTCCAAATGTCCAGCAGTTTTTGTCAAATAGTGGATTCATGTCCCAAAAGTTGGGCTCTTTGGGTTTATCATACACTGTCTTGCTGATGTCATTTACCCCAAGTCTATTCCATTGATCCTCCTCTCTGTCTCTTAGCTAGTACCACACTGTTTTGATGACTGCTGCTTTATAGTATAGTTTAATATCTGGTACTGCTAGGTCCCCTTCCTTCACATTTTTTTTTCATGATTTCCCTTGATATTCTTGATCTTTTGTTATTCCAAATGAAATTTATTATAGTTTTTTCTAATTCAGTAAAGAAGTTTTTTGGTAGCTTGATAGGTATGGCACTAAATAGGTAAATTAATTGGGGTAGAATTGTCATTTTTATTATATTAGCTCGACCTACCCATGAGCAATCAATGGCTTTCCAATTGTTTAGATCCAGTTTTATTTGTTTGGAAAGTGTTTTGTAGTTGTTTTCATATAATTGCTGTGTTTGTTTTGGTAGATAGATTCCCAAGTATTTTATATTGTCTAGGGTGATTTTAAATGGTGTTTCTCTTTCTACCTCTTGCTGCTCTAGTGTGTTGGAAATGTATAGAAATGCTGATGATTTATGTGCATTTATTTTGTATCCTACAACTTTGCTAAAGTTGTTGATTATTTCTACAAGCTTCTTAGTTGATTCTCTAGGATTTTTTAAGTATACCATCATATCATCTGCAAAGAGTGATAGCTTAGTCTCCTCCTTGCCTATTTTGATGCCTTCAATTTCTTTTTCTTCTCTAATTGCAACTGCTAGTGTTTCTAGTACTATGTTGAATAATAGAGGTGATAATGGGCATCCTTGTTTTACTCCTGATCTTATTGGGAAGGCTTCTAATTTATCCCCATTGCATATGATGTTTGTTGATGGTTTTAGGTATATACTGTTTATTATTTTTAGGAAAGGTCCTTCTATTCCTATACTTTTCAGTGTTTTCAATAGGAATGGATGCTGTATTTTGTCAAAGGCTTTTTCAGCATTTATTGAAATGATCATGTGATTTTTGTTTGTTAGACTGTTGATATGGTCAATTATGTCAATGGTTTTCCTAATGTTGAACCATCCTTACATTCCTGGTATAAATCCGACTTGATCATGGTAGATAACCTTCTTAATTACTTGCTGGAGTCTCTTTGCTAGTATTCTATTTAAGA
>NW_025344486.1:0-7484 GCF_016433145.1 Gracilinanus agilis
CTCTCTCTCTCTCTCTCTCTCTCTCTCTCTTGCTCTCATTTTCTTTCTCATTCTCTCTCACTTGCAGTTTACCTCATTGTAATTTGACTCCCTTGCTATGGCTGTAAAGAGATAGGTTAAAACCCCATTCCCGACCCTGCCATCCATATTTCAACAACAGAAACATAATCTCTCCTTTTTAAGGGCCAGATCTTAATGAATGATTTCTGGCCACTTCTCTCATCTTTGTCTTGGATGGTTTGGTGGGGCTAGAAAGCAATGGTTGAAAAATGCAATTTACAGAGAAAGAAGCATATCAGATAGAGTAGGAGCAGGCTAGATTTCATCAAAGACTGCCTCACGTCTTTTTTCTTGCTCAGTTTCCTCTCTATTTTGGTAAAGGCCAATCTGTTGGGCTAAATAGGGAAGATGATTGCTCCATTCTGGCTTTAACTATATACATACAAACATTGAACATCCTTGGAGCCTGAGACTTCTGATCTGAAAGGTGCCATCAGAGCTCTAACTACCTTATTTTATGGATGGAGAAACTGAGGTTTGGGAAGAGAAGGGGATCCATTGGGAGCAGATGTTCCATGTTCATTGGGTCAACAAACCTTGCAACTGATCTTTGGGGGGAAATTCTTATATCCTCAGTTTTCTGGGTGTATTTGGGTTTCTTTGGTGTAGTCTGACATTTTCAATGAGTATCTTTCTAATTAGAAATTTGAACCACAGGACTCTCCCAGGATCTCACTTTCTTTCTAACATTTCTTCCTTAGCTTTTGGAGATAGAATGTTTGTGTGACACTGGCTCTCTGCCTCTTTCCCCCCAAACGTGGCTAGTAAAGCTACCTTAACTCAGGCTCTTACTTTTGTCCTTTTCGTTCTGCTTCAAGTGATTATTAATAAATCTTACATAGTATAATACTTCGAGTTATTGGATATTTCAATTTTACAGTATCAAGGGTTTCCTGGATTTCAATACTTGAAAATCTGTGTGACTTTGGGCCAGTATTTGAACCCCACCTCCACACACACTACAGGGGCTTGGGGGAGTCTTTTTGTTTAAAAGTGACAAAAAGCTGAGTGGAGGCTAAGTGGGCCCTTTCCCCACCAGGCTTCCCCTCTTGTACCTTCCCTAAAACTTTTGGATGAGTGCTAGAGAGGACACTCAGCAGGACTACAATTTTGTAGAGGTAAGAGTTCCTCCATGGCAAAGTCCAGCTATGGTCTTCCTGTAGCTCCCAGTTCTCTCTTGGCTGGCTCTCATTCTGTCAAATATTAACCTGTGGCTGCTGGCTCCTTTTTCTGGCTCTAGCATCAATGGCTGGTTGTGGCCACTCTTGGGAATCCTTAGGGTCTCCAGAACCTTTTCCCAGCCTATGGAAGAAGGGAAAAATATCTTTCAGTATAAACTCCATATGCCAAATGCCAATCGCATCTTCTTTTTTTTGCCTTTTTGGAAACCCTTCCTTTCTGTCATAGAATCGAGACTGGGGAGCAATTTCAAGGGAGAATAGTGGTAAGGCACAAGTGATGGGGGTTATAATTGACTTACCATAGAATTGTCTTAAGCCATATTTGAACCCAGAAATTCTTGCTTTCAGGTCTGCCTTCCCATACACCCAATCATTTTTCCTAAAGGAGACACTCAAAGCTAGGTGAGAAACAGTGTGGAATCTAACAGGGCCCAGAGCCTCATCTTGATGTTTTTAACATGACATTCTCAACAGTTGTTTACAACTCATTTGTTAGGCACTTCCCCTTACTTCCTGGAGGTCCCCCAACCCTAAGGATCTTCCTCTTTTTGACCCTCAGTTTTTCTTCTTTGAAACAAGGGTATGATGCCTTGGAGCTCCCTTTTAACTGGGAGAATTTAACTCTCTGATTTCATACCCAAAGGGAAAGTATTCTTCCTTATGAACAAGGGGTAAGGGTTAGTGAGTGCTTCCCGGAGACTTTGACATTGGACCTGGGTCTCCATGGAGGATTCAGGGAGGCAGAGATGGAGCAGAAGGACAGTGTGAACAGAGGTACATCCAGTGAGTTCAAGGCAAACTGGTGCTGGAAGACCAGGGATGTGGAGAGCCCCGGTGACAAAGATTACACAAGATTCTCTCTAACATCAAAGAGATGGCAGGATGAGGAGAATGGATTCAATTCACTAACTTCACCAGTATCCTTTTTGGAAAGTATAGTGCCAAGCAGAGCAAGATTAACCTGACTGATGATTGGACCCCATTGTCAGAGCAACAAGGGAATGTTTTGTAACAAAGCCAGTGACCTCAAAGAAGCTGGGCTTAACTATCCACCACTCTAAACATCACGGCATACCAGAGCCAGCCAAGGGAGGACTGGGAGGCAGAGGAAGACCATAGTTGGACTTTGCCTTGGATGAGCTCTGACTACTACAAAACTATTGTCCTGTGGACTGTCCTCCTTAGCTGTCATCCAAAAGGTTGGGGGAGGGAACAATAGGGGAGGCCTGCTGGGGAAAGGGGTACACTTAGCCTCCACTCAGATTTTTGTTGCTTTTAAAGAAAAAGATTGCCCCAAGCCTCTGTGTTTGGGAGGGAGGGAGAGAGGAAAGAGAAAGAGAAAGAGAGTAAGGGTTGGGGGAGTAGATAGTCAAAGTCAATTCGAGGCTAAAAAAATTCCACTGGCTCACTATTAGCTCTGGGATCAAATCTAAACCACTGTGCCTCTGACTACCCTTTATAAACACCTAACACTGACCTATCTAGAGTTATCATAAGGCATTTCACTTTGTGTAATCTAAGACCCATGTCTTAGATTGTTCATGTCTTCATACACAACAAATCCTTTCTACTCCATTAACTTCTTCGTGGTGGCTTGGAATTCTATCTATTCTCACTTCTGCCCATTCCAATTCTTAGTTTCCTTTGGAACGCAACATGCCACCTTGTCCTACTTAAGGGTTTTCCTCAGCTCTCTGAACGCAAATATTTAGAGCTTCCTCCTTCACATACACACAAGTTTTCTCCACCAAAAGGAGTCTCTGGGGGCTGCTTCAAACCTTGTTCCAACCAGGTTTGACCAGCACAGTTAAAGGGCTTGTGGGTGGCTTTGTGGGTTTCTCACAGTAATCCACAGATGATCTCATGATGCCAAAAGCCAAGGTAGTCCAAGGTATCCAAGCAGAGTGAGTGTGCTTGAGATGCTGTCCAGCAGATCCCAAACTCCTCCTCCACCTGATGCTGCTCTGTAGGTCTTGTCACTTTGATAGATGCCACCACCACACAGGATCTGAGGGAAATCAGGATGCATGGTGTCCTTAACTCTCAGATCTCCCTGGGCTAACAACAGTTTGTGCCATCAACTAATGGAGTCTCTCTCAGGGCACAAGCAACTTTCTGCTCCTTCATTCCGTCTTCGAATGCTCCATCTCTACCCCTTCCTGCTAGGTCCCACCTTAATACTTACTTAATTAATTAGTTAATTACTTAATAATTCAATTAATTACTAATCTTCCTCAAAACAGTTCCCCCTTTGCACAAAGCCAAAATTAACAAAATTTTGGTATTTGTACACTAGAAACTAAACTAAAATTGTAACCCAAAATAACATACTACCTATACTAACTCTATTCTATCTAACACTATCCTACTCTACCCTACACTAGGGATTCCAACAAGGAATGGTAAAAGGATAATTACATTGAACAGTTACATAGTTCAAAGCATAAAGCAACAAGTAACAATGCAAATTTCCAACAAAATCAACAGCAAATATGATATATCAACACAAAAGTCAAAACAAAAATCAAAAATAACTCCTATTCTAATAAAGAAATATCCTACCAACTGAGAATTGCAAAGAATTTTGGTAAATACATTTTAAGACAACATTGCATAAGACTTTACATGAAAATTAAAACAAAACTTCAAACTCCCTTGTTTAGATGTTTTCAACTCAATTATATCAAAGTATTCACAGATTTTACAATCATACAAAGATATGCACATGATACACACATACAATATATACACAATACGTACACGTATGATACACATATATAAATGTACGTACACATAATGTATGCATATCAAATATACATATCTACACCCTTTACATATATACAATACTTACACTATAATACAATTACAATATACACATACTATTTACACAACTATTTACATTATTTAGTGATATGTGATCTGTAATATGTTATATGTTCTTCATGTAATGCAATTTTGTTCTATTTGTTGTATCTTCACTGTAATGTACATTAGTACTTTATCTTATCCTCTAAACTAATCTAATACTATATGTATTTCACTAAACTATTTGAAGCTATCCCAATGGTATTAGTATATTAGTCTAGCTATATCTACCTAAATAATTAGCTAATATTTGTTTGTAACTAACTAGCTCTCATTCGTATGAGGCTCTGGGCCCGGCAAGGTCCCACACTGTTTCTCACTTGCCCTATGAGTGTCTCCTTTGAGGAGGGCCCTTAAAAATGATTGGGTGTGTTCCGGGTTAAGATGGCGGCAGAGTAAGAAGCAGCTCTTAACCTCTCCTGACCGAAACACACAAATATCCTCAAGGGGACTTAAAAACAAGTCCAGACGAAGGGAGGAACCCCCACAACAGGGCACAGCGTGGAAAGTACGTGGAATCGAGGCATTTCCAGGCTATAAAGGGGTGAAACAGCCCTCATGAAATCGCGGGCTGAGCAACCACCCCAACCCCACCCCCTCCACACTCATCTATAGCTCCGAAGCCAGCTAAAAAGAAATAGAGCAAGTTTGGGGCACCCATCAAGTAATTGGCAGCTCCGGGGCCTGTTCCTGAGAGCAGCAAGACTTAGGACCCCATTAAGCCAAAAAACGCAGGCAAAATCTGAGCGCGGGAGCAGGACGCAGGGCGCAGAGCGCAGGCAGAGCAGAGCGCAGGCACTGCGGAGGCGTGGGTGGAGGCAGACACAACCAGGAACTAAAGCCTAAGTGGGGAACCAGTGTGGACGGGTATACGACTGTGGAAGCAGCGCCCTGAGACTTGTAAAGAAACCTCCAGCAGAGGATCAAGTAAGGGGGTCCACCAGGGGGCTTGACCTTGGAAAAAACCAGAACTCAGACCTCAGGAGCCAATAGATCGCGGACAGACACTGAGCACGAGGATAAACCTGTGAAGCTGCTGGGCTAATGATGGCTACTCAGTCTCAAGAAGTTCAGAAGAGAAAGAATAACAACAAGAAAAAGAAGTCTTTAACACTCGACAGCTTTTACACAGAGAAATTCCAGACAACCGAGCAAACAGAGGAGGAGAACAAACAAGCATCCGGACCCTCCTCAAATAAGGAAAACTCCTCCCAAGCTATGGAAGAGTTCAAAAATGAGATTTTGAGGAAGATGGAAGAGATCTGGCAAGAAAATAACTGTTTAAAAAGTAGAATCTTGCAATTGAACACCAGAGATGACCAGATTGAAAAGGAATACCGAAAGATTATGACCGAAAACCAGAAGATTATGGCCGAAAGCCAGAAGATTATGGCCGAAAACCAGAAGACTATGGCCGAAAATCAATCCCTAAAGGCTAGAATTGAGCAAGTAGAAGCTAATGATCTCTCAAGACAACAAGAACAAATAAAACAAAGTCAAAAGACTGAAAAAATAGAAGGAAACATGAAATATCTCAATGAGAGAGTGACAGACCAAGAAAACTGGTCTAGAAGAGACAATTTGAGAATAATTGGTCTTCCAGAAAAACCAGAAATTAATAGAAACCTGGACTCCGTACTAAAAGAAATTATTCAGCAAAATTGCCCTGAAGTCCTCCAACAAGAGGGCAATATAGACATAGAAAGGATTCATAGAACACCCACTACATTCGATCCAGAGAAAAAAACGGGTAGAAATATTATTGCCAAATTCAAAAGCTTTCAAGCAAAAGAAAAAATCTTACAAGAAGCCAGAAAGAGACAATTCAAATATCAGGGACCTCCAATCAGGATCACACAGGATCTGGCAGCCTCCACGCTAAAAGACTGTAAGGCTTGGAATACAATATTCAGAAAGGCAAGAGAGCTGGGCCTGCAACCACGGATCAACTACCCATCAAAATTGACTATATATTTCCAGGGGAAAGTATGGGCATTCAACAAAATTGAAGAATTCCAGGTATTTGCACAGAAAAGACCGGGGCTAAATGGAAAGTTTGATATCCAACCACAAAAACCAAGAGAAACCTGAAAAGGTAAATAAGATACAGAGGGGAAAGAAAGAAAGCTTATAATTTTTAAATTTGCCTTTTTAAGGGCCTCAGTGAGATCTAATTATCTGTATTCCTATGTAGAGAAATGTTATGTATAATTCTCTGTAGTGAACTCTATTCACCATTATAATATTCACTATTATAATAATCAGAAGAATAATTAACAGGGTGAGGGTGGAACACTAAATAATCTAAGATGGCGTGGGGGAGGGGAAAGATGGGGTAAATAGCAGGGGACACCAAGAGAAACTTGAGTGAATAAGAAAATAGGATATTCTATTACACACAAAGAGGGCATGGGAAGGAGAGGGGACAAATACTATTATAAGAAGGAGAGGAAGAGAGCATAAAGAGGTAATAATCAAACCTTACTCTCAGTGTAATCAACCCGGAGAGGGAAGAGTAGCTATACTATCAATTGGGAAATAAAACTCTCATCTAACCCTTCTGAGAAAGTTAGAATGGATAAACCAAGGGGAGCAGGGAGTGGGGAGGACAAAAAAAGGGAGGGGTAAAGGGGGAGGGAATTCATAAAGCCATTAAAAACAAAAAGAGGGAGAGGAAAATAAGGGAGGGGGTAGAAAGGGAAGTCAATCAAGGGAGGGGATAAGGGATAGGGTCTTAATAGCAAACCACTGGTTTTAAAGGAAATAGCTTAAGGAGAAGGGGTAGGAATGGGGGAGGATTTGAAAATGTCAGCAAATGCACAACTGATGATTATAACTCTGAATGTGAATGGGATGAACTCACTCATAAAACGGAAGCAAATAGCAGAGTAGATTAGAAACCAAAATCCCACCATATGTTCTCTACAAGAAACACATATGAGGCGGGTGGACATACACAAGTTTAAGGTTCAGGGTTTGAGCAAAATCTTTTGGGCCTCAAATGAGAAAAAGAAGGCAGGAGTGGCTATTATGATTTCTGACAAAGCCAAAGTAAAAATAAATATGATTAAAAAAGACAGGGAAGGTCATTACATCCTGATTAAAGGCAGTATAAACAATGAGGAAATAACACTGCTCAATATATATGCACCAAGTGGCATAGCACCCAAATTCATAAAGGAGAAACTGGCAGAGCTCAAGAAGGAAATAGATAGTAAAACCATACTAGTGGGAGATCTAAATATTCCTCTGTCAGATCTAGATAAATCAAACCGAAAAATAAATAAGAAAGAGGTCAGAGAGGTGAATGAAGTCCTAGAAAAATTAGATCTAATTGATATGTGGAGAAAAATAAATAGGGACAAAAAGGAATACACC
>NW_025344487.1:0-1635 GCF_016433145.1 Gracilinanus agilis
ATATATATATATATATGCATATATATATATAGTCCTATTTGAGGAATTTAATGTAACAAAAAATCCTTTAAAGTAAAAAAAGATATCTACAAGATATGTAGTTTAAGATTCCCCTAGTAGTTGGAGATTCATGATTGAAAGTCAAGAAAGAAGTTAGGACTCCATAAAAAGTTTTAAGAATCATTGGCATAAAGTCCCATTGAATTCAAGGGAGCTAATAGTATAGAGGGAGAAGAAAAGAAAAACCAGAAAGAATCTTGGGGAACATCCACAGTTAATGGAAATAGCTCAGGTGAAGATCTAGCAAAGCATATTGAGAAGTGGTCAGGTAAGAGCAGAGAAGGGAACAATATCAGGAAAACCTGGGGGAAAGAGTATCATGGAGAAGAGGGTGCTTAACAGGATCAAAGGATGAGAACTGAGAAAAAGCCATTTGATATGACAGCAGTTGGCAAAGGTTTTCAAGTTCACGTGCCCAAACTGCAACTTCAAGCTGCCTGTGAAGTTCCCCCCCTCCCCATTACTCCAGAGAGCAGAGGGAAGAAGTGCTTACTTTGGGCAGCTAGACAGAGGGACAGAACATGCAAAAAATATCCTCAGGCACTGGGAAGAGGGGGAACAGAGTAGGTCCCCTGTACTTGCTGAGCTATGTGCCAATACTTCACCAATGCTGAAATATGACAATTAAGGGGTTGTTGGTAATTTTGGAGTGACTAGTTTCCATTAAATGATGAGATTGTAAGCAAGACTGCAGAAAATTAAGGAGAGTAAGTGGAAAGGAAGTGGAAGCATTGATAAGATAATAGATAACAAGGAGGAACAGATCAGGTAAAAGGTTTTTTGAAGATGCTAGAGACTTGGACAGTTTTGTAGGAAGGAAGGAAGGAGCCAGTAAACAGGGAGAGATTGAAGATAAGTCAAAGTGCAGAGAGAGATAGACCAGCCATCTGCTGGAGGAGATAGGATAAAATGGGATTACTCATGTATGTAAAGAAGATTATTTTGAAAATGAGAAGAATCAGCTCTTCATGTGAAATGAGGATCAAGGAAGAGATACCAGCAGAAGGCATCTGAATGAGATAGGATGAGAAAAAAGGGAGAAGAGGAAGAAATTAATGAATGACCTAGATTTTTTCAATGAAATATGAGGCAAGATTCTGAGATGGCAGAAAAAATGAGAGCCTTAGAAAGTCTGAGTAATGGAATGGTTTGGAAAAATCAGTTAAGTTGGATAGTAAATGATTGGGGAGATATAAAAGTATTTCCTTGTTAAGTTGAGAGCTCAGTTGGCATTATATAAACATAAATTTGTAGTGGACCAATCAGCATGGTTTGGCATTTTCTCAGGCTTCATCCAGCAGCAAGAGTAGAAACAGAGGCAAAAAATGGAGTAATCCTCTAAAACTCTGCTTACAAATTTCCCCTTTACTAGTAAGCTAGATTTATTCCAAAATAGCAACTGTTGTATCTACCATGTCCAGCTTCAGATTTAACTAATGTAATTATGAAATCTATCCCTTTCTCCTCTTCCTCTCTCTCTCTCTCTTTCTCTCTTTCTCTCTCTCTGTTTCTCTCTCCCTCCCTCCCTCTCTCTCTGTTTCTCTCTCCCTCCCTCTCTCTCTCTCTCTCTCTCTC
>NW_025344488.1:0-1682 GCF_016433145.1 Gracilinanus agilis
ATATACATATGTATACACACATATATTTAATTACCAGCATCTTCAAGTATATATTTGAAGATACTGGTGATTTCAGAGAACATTAATAAAGCCTTATGAGAATTAAAATAAAGCTGCTTCAGAGGTTCACATTTGTTTTTTATTTGTATTGAAATGGGAGTAGCATCCCCTTCTCCAAATACCTAAATTCAATATTTCTTTTGTGTCAGCCACAGGATCTTTGATCCTAGGCAGCCTCAGTAGTTTTTAGCATCAAATGTGTTTACTCTGTAGACCATCTTTTTTTCCTTCCAGATCAGACTACATCCAGTGAATTTTTAGTCCAGCGTCATAATTGTCAGGAATTGGAATGACCAAAGGCTATTGAGGGAAGGGGAGGGCTGTGAGAATGGTCCTCAGTTCCTTAATTCTATGTCTTCCATATTGATTGGCTCTTTCTCCTGGAGCCTTTCTCTGGTGTGCCTAAACGTTTTCCCCCTTAGTCCATCACCCTCTAACTTGAGTTGCCTTCATCTCATTGATATAGGGGAGAGTCATAGTGGCCCCACTCAGGTAAGTCAACCAACTATTCAAGTCTGGCACAAAAGGGAGAACACAGAAATATGGCACATCCCACTGCCTTTACAAATGGCTTCTAGCTAAGACTTGGAGCCTTTTCCAGGGAAACCACAGTATCAAATTTTTCATCCAGGTATGACAAGAAATCTTGGCTTTGGCCTAAGGAGGAGTGGGCACCGGGCCTGATCAGACATTTACCTTTCTCTATTTTTGTCAGAAGCTCTCTTTGGAGGATATTAGTGTGTTTGCTTCACTTTCATTGTTCTAGGGAGCCATGAAAGGAAGCAGAGATGCCTTTGGAATATGTAGGAGGAGCCAAAAATGTTACAGGCCTAATGATCTCTGAAAACTTTGCAAAGCTGGGTCTGAAATATAGTGTGCCAATAAAAAAAGTCCATTGTTGGGGCAGCTAGGTGGCTCAGTGGAGTGAGAGTCAGGCCTAGAGACGGGAGGTCCTAGGTTCAAACCCGGCCTCAGCCACTTCCCAGCTGTGTGACCCTGGGCAAGTCACTTGACCCCCATTGCCCACCCTTACCAATCTTCCACCTATGAGACAATACACCGCAGTACAAGGGTTTAAAAAAAAATTCAAAAAAAAAAATTCAAAAAAAAAAAAAAGTCCATTGTTCTTGGGTTGTGAGAAGCAGTCTGCTTTAGCTTGTATTTCTTCTGAGGTTATTTTGAGGCAAATCTGTTTAACTGAAAAAGGGCAGTTTTAAGAACATAGTAGGCACTTAATAACTGCTTGTTCCCTATTCCCCCTCCCAGGGTTATGGGTCCATCTTCTGCAAAGGGTGTATGAAGGCAAAGAATACCCAGAATGATCAGGGTAGGCTTGTGGGATTGGAGTAGGAGAAAGAAGGTTATACAGTCATCCCTCACTAGATTGCAGTTTATTTATTACAGCTTCACTGTATTGCAGGTTTTAAAAAATATATTATCTAATTCTGTATCATGGAGTTTTCACTATATTGCAGGACCAACAACAGCACTGTGTTCTGTATCCTGGGCGCTGATTGGCTCAGTGTTTATAAGACTGTGGGAAAGGTTAGTAAGAGTGTGTAAAGGGTTTATAGGAGAGTGGGAAGGATTTATAAAGCCTTAATATATATATATATGTATAT
>NW_025344489.1:0-2232 GCF_016433145.1 Gracilinanus agilis
CTCTCTCTGTCTCTTTCCCTTCTCTCTGTCCCCCTCTCTCTCTGTCTCTGTGCCTCTCTTTGTCTCTCTCCCTTCTCTGTCTCTGTCTCTGTCTCTCCCCCTCCCCCTTTTCTCTCTATCTTTGTGCCTGTCTCCCTTCTCTGTATCCCCTTCTCTCTGTCTCTCCCCCTCTCTCTTTCTATCTGTCTCTCCCTTTCTCCGTTCTCTCTTCTCTCTCTGTCTCTGTGCCTCTTTGTCTCTCTCCCTTCCATCTCTCCCCTTCTCCCTTCTCTCTCCTCCTCCCTCTTTGTCTCTGTCTCTGTGTCACTGGCCCCCTACCTCCTATCTTGTCCTCTTTCCCTTACTTTCTTTTTCTCCATCTCACATTTCTGTTCCTCTCTTCCTCTTACCCCACGCCACCTTCTTTCTCTGCCTCAGTCTCTCCAATATGGCCCATCGCTCCCACAGTCTTCACAGTCAAAAGGTCTTCCATAGCTCCCAAAGGGTACGGCGACATCCCCTGATGCTGGGGGCTCCCTTTAGAGCTGGGTAATTTCCCTGTGTTTGTTCCAAAATGTCTCAGTGGGATTCCACATACTGAAGCAGAGTTCTTGGGGGTGTGCGTGTGTGCGTGTGTGTGTGCGTGCGTGCGTGCCTGTGTGTGTGGTGCTTTAGAACTTAGGGCTGGAGGCATTGGAGTCCATGGAGTCCACTCCCTTTTTACAAGGAGGAAATGGGCTGCTCTCCTGTGGCGCTCTCCTGCTCTCTGGAGCTTCCTGTCTCTTTCTCCATCCTTCTCCACCGTGCTTGTCTGCATCCCTGCTCCTCCCCGGGGTCCCCTCACACTAACCATGTCCAATCTTGTGTCTTCTGCTGTCTCTCTTGCTGCGGGGATCTCCCAGACCACATGCACAGTAAGTATCAGTTGCAGAGGGCAGGGCTCCCCCTCACTGGGCTCTGAGGCCCCAGGTAGCCCTTTCAGGAGGGTGTGGAGCACCGGGCGGCCTTTTCCTCATCCAGCCAGTCAATGAAACATGACTTCTCTTGAGCAGCAGTCTGTGTTGGGGTCGGGGCCAGGGAGAGAAAATTGGGGAGGGGGAGACGATATTCAAATAGCAGGTCCTTAGGGAGGGAAGGCACTAACTAGCAGCTGGGAGGATCAGGAAAGGTTTCTTTTTAGAACCCTCACCTTCCGTCCTGGAGTCAATACTGTGTATTGGCTCCAAGGCAGAAGAGTGGGAAGGGTGGGCCATGGGGGTCAAGTGACTTGCCCAGGGTCACCCAGCTGGGAAGGGTCTGAGGCCAGATTGGAACCCAGGACCTCCCGTCTCTAGGGCTGGCTCTCCATCCACTGAGCTACCCAACTGCCCGCCTGAACTGAGTTTTGAAGGAAGTGAGGGAACCTACAAGGCAGAGGTCAGGAGGGAGAGGATTACAGGCGTGGGAAAAACTAGTTCAAAGGCATGGAGATGGGATTGAAAGTCTCCTTCAGGAGGGACATTTAGTTTGGGGGGGGCACTGTAGAGTGTTGGAGGGAAAGTGATCTGCAAAAGAAACTAGAAGGGTAGGTTAAGGCCAGGCTAGGAAGGGATTCCAGAGCCTAGCCTTGAAGCAATGGGGGGGATCTCTGGAGTTTGCTGAGCACCCCCCCTTCCCCATCCAATGTTGCCTTCCGATTCCCCCAAGCAAGCCCCCTAAGCATCCGGGAGGCCGCCTGCTCCCTCTCCCACAGCACTGGAGGTCTGCATCTCCTGGGGGATCGGCCGCCATGGCTGGACAGTCCTTGCTCTGACTCTCCTGCCTCCGTGTTGCCCCGCTTTTCTCGGCAGTGATGCAGCCCCCTAATATCACAGAGCAGTCCCCCGAGAAGCTCGTGGTCTTCCCTACTGATGACATCGTCCTCAAGTGTGAGGCCAGCGGCAAGCCAGAAATCCAGTGAGTCATTCCAGACCCCGTTCCTGGGGGGACCCCTCGGGATCCCTGAGCCCCTGCCCTCGGGGCTCGGCTCAGGCTGCTTCTCCTTTGTCCCGGGGACCAGGTTCCGCTGGACTAAGGAAAACATCCACTTCTCCCCCGAGAAGGAGCTCGGGGCCACCACACATATCAATTCGGGCTCCTTCACCATCACGGGCAACACCTCCAACTTTGCCCAGAGATACCAGGGCACCTACCGATGTTTCGCCAGCAACAGACTGGGCACAGCTATGTCCCATGAGATCCACCTCGTGGCTGAGGGTGAGGGCCCTGGAAAGG
>NW_025344490.1:0-1248 GCF_016433145.1 Gracilinanus agilis
GAGGTCCATTACATTCAATTTTACCACAGTATATCAGTCTCTGTGTACAATGTTCTTCTAGCTCTGCTCCTTTTGCTCTGCATCTGTTCCCGGAGGTCTCTCCAGTTCGCCTGGTACTCCTCCAGTTTATTATTCCTTTTAGCACAATAGTATTCCATCACCCGCAAATACCACAGTTTGTTCAGCCATTCCTCAATTGAATGACATAACCTCCTTTTCCAATTTGTTGCCACCACAAAAAGCGCAGCTATAAATATTTTCGTACAAGTTGTTTATCTATGATCTCTTTGGGGTACAAACCCAGCAATGGTATGGCTGGATCAAAGGGCAGGCAGTCTTTTATAGCCCTTTGAGCATGATTCCAAATTGCCAGCCAGAATGGCTGGATCAGTTCACAGCTCCACCAGCAATGCATTAATGTCCCAATTTTGCCACATCCCCTCCAACATTCATTACTCTCCCCTTCTTTCATTTTAGCCAATCTGCTAGGTGTGAGGTGATACCTCAGAGTTGTTTTGATTTGCATTTCTCTAATTATTAGAGATTTGGAACACTTTCTCATGTGCTTATTGATACTTTTGATTTCTTTACCTGAAAATTGCCTATTCATGTCTCTTGCCCATTTATCAATTGGGGAATGGCTTGATTTTTTACACAATTGCTTTAACTCCTTGTATATTTGAGTAATTAGACCCCTGTCAGAGTTTTTCATTATAAAGATTTTTTCCCAATTTGTTGTTTCCCTTCAGATTTTGACTATATTGTTTTTGTTTGTACAAAAGCTTTTTAGTTTAATATAATCAAAACCATTTAATTTACATTTTGTAATTTTCTCTAACTCTTGCTTGGTTTTAAAGTCTTTTCTTTCCCACAGATGTGACAAGTAAACTATTCTGTGTTCACTTAACTTGTTTATACTTTCCCTCTTTATATTCAAGTTGTTCACCCATTCTGAATTTATCTTGGTGTAGGGTGTGAGATGTTGATCTAGACCTAATCTCTCCCATATTGTTTTCCAAATTTCCCAGCAGTTTTTGTCAAATAGTGGATTCATGTCCCAAAAGTTGGGCTCTTTGGGTTCATCATACACTGTCTTGCTGATGTCATTAACCCCAAGTCTATTACATTGATCCTCCTCTCTATCTCTTAGCCAGTACCATATTGTTTTGATGACTGCTGCTTTATAGTATAGTTTAATATTTGGTACTGCTAGGCCCCCTTCCTTCACATTTTTTTTCATTATTTCCC
>NW_025344491.1:0-1728 GCF_016433145.1 Gracilinanus agilis
TATCCTTGAGTGCATATATTAACAAATTAAGGAGGGCAGAGATTAATAAATTGGGCGTGCAACTCAAAAAATTAGAAAGCGAGCAAATTAAAAATCCCCAGATGGAAACTAAATTAGAAATACTAAAATCCAAGGGAGGAATTAATAAAATCGAAAGTAAAAGAACTATTGAATTAATAAATAAGACTAGAAGCTGGTACTTTAAAAAAACAGATAAAATAGACAAAGTACTAGTCAATCTAATAAAAAAAAAGGAAAGAAGAAAACCAAATTGACAGTATCAAAGATGAAAAGGGAGACCTCACCTCTAATGAAGGGGAAATTAAGGCAATCATTAAAAACTATTTTGCCCAATTATATGGCAATAAATATAGCAATTTAGGAGATATGGACGAATATTTACAAAAATATAAACTGTCTAGATTAACAGCAGAAGAAATAGAATATCTAAATAATCCTATATCAGAAAAAGAAATTGAACAAGCCATCAAAGAACTCCCTAAGAAAAAATCGCCAGGGCCTGATGGATTCACAAGTGAATTCTATCAGACATTCAAAGAGCAACTAATCCCAATACTATACAAATTATTTGATATGATGACCAAAGAAGGAGTCCTACAAAATTACTTTTATGACACAAATATGGTACTGATTCCAAAGCCAGGGAGATCAAAAACAGAGAAAGAAAACTACAGACCAATCTCCCTAATGAACATAGATGCAAAAATCTTAAATAGAATACTAGCCAAGAGACTCCAGCAAGTAATTAAGAAGATCATCCACCATGATCAGGTGGGATTTACACCAGGAATGCAAGGTTTTCAACATTAGGAAAACCATCCACATAATTGACCATATCAACAGTCTAACAAACAAAAATCACATGATTATCTCAATAAATGCTGAAAAAGTCTTTGACAAAATACAGCATCCATTCTTATTGAAAACATTGAAAAGTATAGGAATAGAAGGACCTTTCCTAAAAATAATAAATAGTATATACCTAAAACCATCAACAAACATCATATGCAATGAGGATAAATTAGAAGCCTACCCAATAAGATCAGGAGTAAAACAAGGATGCTCATTATCACCTCTATTATTTAACATAGTACTAGAAACACTAGCAGTTGCAATTAGAGAAGAAAAAGAAATTGAAGGTATCAAAATAGGCAAGGAGGAGACTAAGCTATCACTCTTTGCAGATGATATGATGGTCTACTTAAAAAATCCTAGAGAATCAACTAAGAAGCTTGTAGAAATAATCAACAACTTTAGCAAAGTTGCAGGATACAAAATAAATGCATATAAATCATCAGCATTTCTATACATTTCCAACACACTAGAGCAGCAAGAAGTAGAAAGAGAAACAACATTTAAAATCACCCTAGACAATATTAAATACTTAGGAATCTACCTACCAAAACAAACACAGCAATTATATGAAAACAACTACAAAACACTTTCCAAACAAATAAAACTGGATCTAAACAATTGGAAAGCCATTGATTGCTCATGGGTAGGATGAGCTAACATAATAAAAATGACAATTCTACCCAAATTAATTTACCTATTTAGCACCATACCTATCAAGCTACCAAAAAACTTCTTTACTGAATTACAAAAAACTATAACAAATTTCATTTGGAATAACAAAAGATCAAGAATATCAAGGGAAATAATAAAAAAAATGTGAAGGAAGGGGGCCTAGCAGTACCAGATATTAAA
>NW_025344492.1:0-1111 GCF_016433145.1 Gracilinanus agilis
AAAAACTATAACAAATTTCATTTGGAATAACAAACGATCAAGAATATCAAGGGAAATGATGAAAAAAATGTGAAGGAAGGGGCCTAGCAGTACCAGATATTAAACTATATTATAAAACAGCAGTCATCAAAACAATATGGTACTGGCTAAGAGATAGAAGGGAGGATCAATGGAATAGACTTGGGGTTAATGATGTCAGCAAGACAGTGTATGACAAATCCAAAGAGCCCAACTTTTGGGACATGAATCCACTATTTGACAAAAACTGCTGGGAAATTTGGAAAACAATATGGGAGAGATTAGGTTTAGATCAACATCTCACATCCTACACCAAGATAAATTCAGAATGGATGAATGACTTGAATATAAAGAGGAAAACTATAAATAAGTTAAGTGAACACAAAATAGTATACCTGTCAGGTCGCTGGGAAAGGAAAGATTTTAAAACCAAGCAAGAGTTAGAGAAAATTACAAAATGTAAATTAAATGGTTTTGATTATATTAAACTAAAAAGCTTTTGTACAAACAAAAACAATGTAGTCAAAATCATAAGGGAAACAACAAATTGGGAAAAAATCTTTATAACGAAAAACTCTGACAGGGGTCTAATTACTCAAATATACAAGGAGTTAAATCAATTGTATAAAAAATCAAGCCATTCCTCAATTGATAAATGGGCAAGAGACATGAATAAGCAATTTTCAAGTAAAGAAATCAAAAGTATCAATAAACACATGAGAAAGTGTTCTAAATCTCTAATAATTAGAGCAATGCAAATCAAAACAACTCTGAGGTATCACCTCACACCTAGCAGATTGGCTAAAATGAAAGAAGGGTGGAGTAATGAATGCTGGAGGGGATGTGGCAAAATTGGGACAGTAATGCATTGCTGGTGGAGTTGTGAACTGATCCAACCATTCTGGCTGGCAATTTGGAATCATGCTCAAAGGGCTATAAAAGAATGGCTGCCCTTTGATCCAGCCATACCATTGTTGGGTTTGTACCCCAAAGAGATCATAGATAAACAGACTTGTACGAAAATATTTATAGCCAAGCTTTTTGTGGTGGCAAAAAACTGGAAAAGGAGGGTATGTCCTTCAATTGGGGAATG
>NW_025344493.1:0-1362 GCF_016433145.1 Gracilinanus agilis
CCAGGCCCCAGGCACTTCAGCCCCCCCTGTCCTTGTCTCTCGGTGCAGGACTTCTTGGTCACGGCGGCCTTCGCCTTCCTGTGGTTGGTGAGCTCCTCTGCGTGGGCCAAGGGCTTGTCTGATGTGAAGATGGCCACTGACCCAGAGAATGTGATCAAGGGCATGAGTAGCATCTGCACCCAGCCTGGTGTGGCCTGCAAGGAGCTGAGGGACCCGGTCACCTCGGGCCTCAACACTTCTGTGGTGAGACACTTGTGCAGGCTGGGCCTCAGTCTACTCCTCTCACGTCCCACATCTGACTCAGACTCGGCTGTTGAGGGGGGCCCTCTGGGTCAATGGGTGGAATGGAAGCCTTGGGGAGGTGGGGGGAAGCGGGGGGCAGGAGGGCTGCGATGAGGGCAAAGTTGTCTGGGTCGTGCCTCCCCACAGGTGTTTGGATTCCTCAATCTGGTCCTGTGGCTGGGCAACGTGTGGTTTGTGTTCAAGGAGACCGGCTGGTCTGCACCATTCCTGCGCCCACAGCCCCCCGTCCCGGAGAAGCAGCCTGCCCCCCCGGGAGACACCTATGGGGAGTCTGGCTATGGCCAGGGCCCTGGCAGCTATGGGCCTCAGGGCGGCTACCAGCCCGACTATGGGCAGCCTGCAGGTGGCATGGGAGGCTATGGGGGCCAGCCCACAGACTACGGCCCCCAGGGAGCACCCACCTCCTTCTCTAACCAGATGTAGGCTGGTGAGTTGCTGGCTCTGGCCAAGCCAGTCCAGGGCTTTGGGGATGGGGCCAGGGTACGGCACCCAGGGAACTTCCAGCCAGTCATTTGCCCCAATCTCGCCCTTTCTCTCTCTCTCTGCAGGTTAAGATGGGGCAGGGGTGAGACACTCACCTCTGCCACCTCCTGCAGGAAGCCCTCTGGTATGTGGGTGTGCACGGGAGTGTAGGGGGAATATCAGAGGGAGCCTGCCTGCCTGCCTGCCTGCCTAGGAGCCCCAAGTTCCAATTCGTGCTCCCCCCTCCCCCCAGGGGCTCTTCTAGTTGTCTTTGGTGTTTCTACATAATATATTCTATACGTATATATATTCCATAGAAAGCTATATTATTTATCCAGAGTCTTGGGCTCTCCCCCATGCTGCTCTGGGCAACGGGAGCCACAACAGCAAGCCCAGAGCCCCGCCCCCCCAGTCTCCTCCCTTCCATCCCTGTCCCCCGGGCCGGGACAGCCTGGGTTCCAGAAGGAGCTGGCCTCAGAACGTGAGCGCCCAGGAGGCCCTTGGGGACTCGGGTAACTTGGTGACTCCGAGGAGCCGGGAGGAAGAGAGAGCGGGGGCTCCCGAAGGCTCCTGGGAGGGAGGGAGAGAGGCCGGAAG
>NW_025344494.1:0-1386 GCF_016433145.1 Gracilinanus agilis
GGCTGAACAAACTGTGGTGTATGCGGGTGATGGAATACTATTGTGCTAAAAGGAATAATAAACTGGAGGAGTTCCAGGCGAACTGGAGAGACCTCCGGGAACAGATGCAGAGTGAAAGGAGCAGAGCCAGAAGAACTCTGTACACAGAGACTGATATACTATGGTAAAATTGAATGTAATGGACCTCTGTACCAGCAGCAATACAATGACCCAGGACAATTCTGAGGGATTTATGGTAAAGATGCTACCCACATTCAGAGGAAGGACTGCAGGAGAGGAAACATATAAGAAAAACAACTGCTTGAACGCATGGGTCAGGGTGGACATGATTGAGGGTGTGGACTTGAAACAACCACACCAATGCAACTACCAACAATTTGGAAATTGGTCTTGATCAAGGACACATGACAAAACTAGTGGAAATGTGCATCGGCCATGGGTGGGGGGAGTGCGAGGGTTGAAGGGGAAAGGAGGAGCATGAATCACGTAACCATGTTAAAAATGAATATTAATAAATGTTTGAAAAAAATATAACAGTCTACAGTTGATTTTTTTGGGGAGGGGGTTAATTTTACATTTTTTATCATTTATTAATATTTATATTTTAGAAAAGTTAACATGGTTACATGATTTATGCTCTTACTTTCCCCTTCACACCCCGACCTCCTACCCTCCCCTGGCCAATATGCATTTCCACTGTGTCATTAATCAAGACCTATTTCCAAATTGTTGTTAGTTGCATTGGTGTGGTAGTTTCGAGTCCACATCCCCAATCACGTCCTCATCACCCCATGTGTTCAAGCAGTAGTTTTCCTCTGTATGTTTCCTTCTATGTTTCCTCTCCTGCAGTTCTTCCCCTGAATGTGGGTAGCGTTCTTTACCATAAATCCCTCAGAATTGTCGTGGGTCATTGCATTGCTGCTAGTACAGAAGTCCATAACATTCTATTTTACTACAGTATATCAGTCTCTGTGTACAGTGTTCTTCTGGCTCTGCTCCTTTCACTCTGCATCAATTCCTGGAGGTCTTTCTAGTTCACATGGAATTCCTCCAGTTTATTATTCCTTTGAGCACAATAGTATTCCATCACCAGCATATACCACAATTTGTTCAGCCATTCCCCAATTGAAGGGCATACCCTCATTTTCCATTTTTTTGTCACCACAAAAAGCTCAGCTATAAATATTTTCATGCAAGTCTGTTTATCTATGATCTCTTTGGGGTACAATCCCAACAATGGTATGGCTGGATCAAAGGGCAGGCATTCTTTTATAGCCCTTTGAGCACAGTTCCAAATTTCCAGCCATAATGGTTGGATCAGTTCACAATTCCACCAGCAATGCATTAATGTCCCAATTTTGCCACATCCCCTCCACCATTCATTAC
>NW_025344495.1:0-2551 GCF_016433145.1 Gracilinanus agilis
ATCTGACAGGTATACTATTCTGTGTTCACTTAACTTATTTATAGTTTGCCTCTTTATATTCAAGTCATTCAACCATTCTGAATTTATCTTGGTGTAGGGTGTGAGATGTTGATCTAAACCTAATGTCTCCCATATTGTTTTCCAAATTTCCCAGCAATTTTTGTCAAATAGTGGATACTTGTTTCAAAAACTTGGGCTCTTTGGGTTTATTATACACTGTCTTGCTGACATCATTAACCCCAAGTCTATTCCACTGATCCTCCTCTCTATCTCTTAGCCAGTACCATATTGTTTTGATGACTGCTGCTTTATAGTATAGTTTGATATCTGGTACTGCCAGGCCCCCTTCCTTCACATTTTTTTTTCATTATTTCCTTTGATATTCTTGATCTTTTGTTATTCCAAATGAAATTTGTTATAGTTTTTCCTAATTCAGTAAAGAAGTTTTTTGATAATTTGATAGGTATGGCACTAAATAGGTAAATTAATTTGGGTAGGATGTTCGTTTTTATTATGTTAGCTTGTCCTACCCATGAACAGTTAATGGCTTTCCAATTGTTGAGGTCCAGTTTTATTTGTTTGGAAAGTGTTTTGTAGTTGTTTTCATATAATAGCTGTGTTTGTTTTGTTAGATAGATTCCTAAGTATTTTATATTGTCTGGGGTGATTTTAAATGGTGTTTCTCTTTCTACCTCTTGCTGTTCTAATGTGTTGGAAATGTATAGAAATGCTGATGATTTATGTGCATTTATTTTGTATCCTGCCACTTTGCTAAAGTTGTTGATTATTTCTACCAGCCTCTTAGTTGATTCTCTAGGATTTTTTAAGTAGACCATCATATCATCTGCAAAGAGTGATAGCTTAGTCTGCTCCTTGCCTATTTTGATACCTTCAATTTCTTTTTCTTCTCTAATTGCAACTGCTAGTGTTTCTAGTACTATGTTGAATAATAGAGGTGATAATGGGCATCCTTGTTTCACTCCTGATCTTATTGGGAAGGCTTCTAATTTATCCCCATTGCATATAATGCTTGTTGATGGTTTTAGGTATATATTGTTTATTATTTTTAGGAAGGGTCCTTCTATTCCTATACTTTTCAATGTTTTCAATAGGAATGGATGCTGTATTTTGTCAAAGGCTTTTTCAGCATCTATTGAGATAATCATGTGATTTTTGTTTGTTAGACTGTTGATATGGTCAATTATGTGGATGGTTTTCCTAATGTTGAACCATACTTGCATTCCTGGTATAAATCCTACCAAGTTATTTATTTTTTACTTCCCCAGGCAGTTCTCCAAGTAGCATCTGAGATGCAGCATTGACAAGGGTTTTTCTATACCAAGAGTCTCCCAGACTCATGAAATCACAGGTCTGGACCAAAAGCACAAAAACCACAAGCTAGATATTTTATTCCTCAGTGGAGAAAGTATGCCTAATTCATAGCAACTATGTTAAATGTAAAATGCTACCCACGTTACTTATATTTTTCTCAAAAATGACCCCGTGGATTTCCTTTCCCTCCTTTAAAAATGAGGTGACCAGTGTCATGGCATTCAGTCACCTCCTTAGAATGTTCTGACAATTATCCATCTCTTAGGAATAGGTAAATGGTTTAGTTTGTCAAAAAGGTGGAAGAGAGTCATTCTTTATTTTAAAATAATGCTTCCAGCCAGATTCATCAGATGAGGGTCCTAATATATATTATACAGTTCTTTCTGACTTGATGGGGACAAACTCCCCAAACAGATTTAGACTTTCTTTTTTTAACTTTAAAGGAAGAAAATCAACTTGAAATAAAGTAAATGGGAATAAATTTGACCTATTGTTAATTCAGAGATATTTCTCTAATTGTGGTCCTGATTGTTAAAAGTTTGGCTCACTTTGCTCATAGATACCATCTTTATATTTTCATGGCCATTGCCAAGGTCTTGCCTCATCTGAATTGGAGACAAGGTAATGGCTAAAGTAGACTGATGTAGACAGCAAGGGAGCAAACCTCAGCTATAGCATGATGAGATTACCTCTGGGATAAACCACAACCTCCTTCGTATAACTGGGTTCCCATCTGCCATGCCAGACTTATTTTATTCCTCCATTCCTTCATTTCCCCATTCTCTGTTCTATTCATACTAGATTGTTATTCATTCCCCAAAAACCCATTCCATATTCTTCCTCTTCTTTTTCCTATGTTTGTATTGTTCTCTTTTCTTATCCCTGCTCCTTCAGATCACTCTTCCTTCTTCATATAGCTGATAGATTAGCCCTTATGTAGGACCTCTTCCTGATTACCGCTTCAGTCACTGCTTTCCTTTTATCAAAATTAATTTTATATGCTTTGTATGTACATAGGATCACTCAATAGAATGTAAGCTCCCTGAGGGCAGGGTGCTTGACATAGCAATTAATTTAATCTGTATTATTGACAGTTTCTCCATTATTTTGCTAAGCCTATCTTTTTTTTTTAATTCCATTTATTAATATTCATTTTTAACATGGTTACATGATTCATGCTCCTCCTTTCCCCTTCAACCCCCCCCCCCCCCCCCCCCCC
>NW_025344496.1:0-3592 GCF_016433145.1 Gracilinanus agilis
GAGACCACATTTGAACTCAGATCTTCTTGGTGTCACGCCTAGTGCTCTATCCATCTAGCTGCTCCCAAAACTGTAGCTAGGGATACCAGTTTTAGAGAGCACTGGTAATTCTTCTATAATATAAAAACAAATGTTTATCAGACAGTTAGCAAGAATAATTAGTTTAAAATATTCACCTTTAAAGCTCTTCACAATCTGGCCCAAGCTCTGTTCATCCTAAATGTACACAATTCATCTCTTCAGATTTTGTGGTCCATCCAAACCGATTTTCTTGCTGTTCCTTACAAAACAGATAGCTGTTGAGCTTCTTTCTAACTCTCAAATTCATAGAAAGGAGTAAGCAGAGCATGATGAGCTGATATCCTCCCCTCAGAAAAGAAAAAATATCAAAGGACAGGAAAGAGGAACACATGAGGAGAAGAGAAAAGAAAAGATAGAAGAGGGTAAAATATTTCACATAAAGCAGTACCTAAGAGTCATTATAATAGAGGAGAAGATGGGTGGTGTGAGTAATGTTTCAACTTTACTCTCATCAGAATTAGCTCAAAGTGGGACTATACACACTTAGCCTTTTCTTACTGGATAAAGTAGTAGGAGGGAAAGGGGAATAAGAGAAGAAGAGAAGATGGACAAAAATGGGGGAAACTGGGAGAGGTGGTAGTCAGAAGCAAAACATTTGGGAGCAGGGAAAGGCTGAAACTTGAGAAGGAGAAGGGCATTTAAGATAGAGGGAAAACCCAGTTAGTAACCATACCTGTGAATGTGAATGGGGAAGAAGTCAACCATAAAATGGAAAAGGATAACAGAATGGATTAAAAACCGAAATCCCACAATATGCTGTCTATAAGAAACACATTTAAAGTAGGGAGACACGCACAGAGTAAAGTAAAGGACTGGAGCAGAATCTATTATGCTTCAGCCAAAGTTAAAAAAAAAAAAAGGAGTAGCAATCATAATCTCAGACAAAGCAAAAGTAAAAACTGATCTAATAAAAAAGAGATAAGGAAGGAAATTACATCTTGATAAAAGGCACTATAGACAATGAAACAATATCAATACTAAACATATATGCACCAACTGGCATAGTGTCCAAATAGCTAAAGGAAAAGCTAAGTGAGTTACAGGAGGAAATAGCTATAAAACTTTACTAGTTGGGAACTTTAACCTTTCCCTCCCAGAAGTAGATAAATCCAACAATAAAGAAGCAGATAAATAAAACTTTAGAAAAGTTACATATGATAGACATCCAGAGAAAACTCAGTGGGAATACAAAGAAATACATCTTTTTCCTCAGCAGTACATGGTACCTTCACAAAAACTGACCATCTAATCGGGCATAAAAACCTGAAAACCAAATGAAGAAAAGCAGAAATAGTAAATACATTCTTTTTAGCCATAATGTAATATAAATTACATTGAACAAAGGATAACAGAAAGGCTAGAAAGTAATTGAAAACTTAATTAAGAATGAATGTCTCAAAGAACAAAGCATGGAAACAATCAATAATTTCACTAAAAAGAACAATGAAGAGACAACATATCAGAACTTATGGGATGCAGCCAAAACTTAGAGGGAAATTTATATATCTAAATTGTTATAGATAACTTCTTGTCAATGATGGATATCAATAAAATAGAGAAGGGGACAGTTGAGTGTCTCAGCGGTTTGAGAGTCAGGCCTAGAGATGGGAGGTCCTAGGTTCAAATCTGGCCTCAGACTCATCCTAGCTGTGTGACCCTGGACAAGCCACTTAACCTCCATTGCCTAGTCCTTACTCTTCTGTCTTGGAGTCAAATACACAGTGTTGATGCTAAGATGGAATGTAAGGGTTTAAAAAGATAAAATAAAATAGAGAAAGCATAGATTAATGAATTAGGTATGCAACTAACAAAAACTAAGAAAAAGACCAAATTTAAAATCTCTAATTAAACACCAAATTGAAAATGCTGAAAATCAAAGGAAATATAAATAAAACTAAAAGTAAGCAGATCGGTTCCGGGTTAAGATGGCGGCAGAGTAAGAGGCAGCTCTTAACCTCTCCTGACCGAAACACACAAAACTCCTCAAGGGGACATAAAAACAAGTCCAGACGAACGGAGGAACCCCATAACAGGGCACAGTGTGGAAAGTACATGGAATTGAGGAGTTTCCATGCTATAAAGGGGTGAAACAGCTCTCACTAAATCACGGGCTGAGCAACCACCCCACCCCGAACCCCTCCACACACAACACCTATAGTGCCGAAGCCAGCTAAAAAGAAATAGAGCAAGTTTGGGGCACCCATCGAGTCATTGGCAGCTCCGGGGCCTGTTCCTGAGAGCAGCAAGATTTAGGATCCCCAAAAGCTAAAGAAAACACACAAATTCTGAGCGCGGGAGCAGGGTGCAGAGAACTGATGCAGGGCGCAGAACGCGGGCTCAGAGCGCAGGCGCAGGCAGAGGCATGGGTGGAGGCAGACACAGCCACGAGCTAAAGCTCAGAAACCCTGAGTGGTGAACCAGTGCAGACGGGTATACGACTAAGGAAGCAGCGCCCTGAGACTTGTAAAGAAACCTCCAGCAGAGGATCAAGCAAGGGGGTCCACCACGGGGCTTGACCTTGGAAAAAAACAGAACTCAGACCTCAGGAGCCAAAAGACTGCGGACAGACCCTGAGCACGAGGATAAACCTGAGAAGCTACTGGGCTAACGATGGCTACCCAGTCTCGGGAAGTTCAGAAGAGAAAGATTAACAACAAGAAAAAGAAGTCTTTAACACTCGACAACTTTTACACAGAGAAAATCCAGACAACCAAGCAAACAGAGGAGGAGAACAAACAAGCATCCAGACCCTCCTCAAATAAGGAAAACTCCTCACAAGCTATGGAAGAGTTCAAAACTGAGATTTTGAGGAAAATGGAAGAGATCTGGCAAGAAAATAACAGTTTAAAAGGTAGAACCTTGCAAATGGAAAGTGAGGCTCAGAAACCAAATGAACTGATAAGCAAATTGAACACCAGAAATGACCAGATTGAAAAGGAATACCAGAAGGTTATGGCCGAAAACCAGAAGATTATAGTTGAAAACCAGAAGATTACAGCCGAAAACCAGAAGATTACAGCCGAAAACCAAAAGATCATAGCCAAAAACCAATCGCTAAAGGCTAGAATTGAGCAAGTAGAAGCTAATGATCTCTCAAGACAACAAGAACAAATAAAACAAAGTCAAAAGACTGAAAAAATAGAAGGAAACATGAAATCTCAATGAGAGAGTGACAGACCAAGAAAACTGGTCTAGAAGAGACAATTTGAGAATAATTGGTCTTCCAGAAAAACCAGAAATTAATAGAAACCTGGACTCCATACTAACAGAAATAATTCAGCAAAATTGCCCTGAAGTCCTAAATAAGAGGGCAATATAGACATTGAAAGGATTCATAGAACACCTGCGGCATTCGATCCAGATAAGAAAATGCCCAGAAATATAATTGCCAAATTCAAAAGTTTCCAAGCAAAAGAAAAAATCTTACAAGAAGCCAGAAAGAAACAATTCAAATATCAAGGAGCACCAATCAGGATCACACAGGATCTGGCAGCCTCCACGCTAAAAGATC
>NW_025344497.1:0-7717 GCF_016433145.1 Gracilinanus agilis
TCCTCCTCCTCCTCCTCTTCGTCCTTCTTCTTCTTCTTCTTCTTCCTCATTGAAAGTCTTTGAGCAAAGGCTTTTTGGGCAAGTTGTAAAAGGAAATTTTTTTCAGATATATATTGAATAATATCACCTCTACTCATTTCAGTTCTGGAATTCTGCTATTCTGTAGACACCCAAAAGGAGTAGGGCAAGCTTTAATATTATACTACTAAAGATCTGAGTGCTCTAAAAATGTTCTGTTAGAGAAGCGATATAAGCCTCTCTCTCTAATGTAAAAAAGATTGATATTCATATGTTTTGTGAGAGTAAATCCCACCATACTGCCAGACTGTCTTCTTAGATGAAGCCTACTTTGGCCATGTATTCTCAATTTGAATAATCTTTCAGTTGTGGTTTTAGCAAAATTTACCTCTTATGAGTCCACTATCTTTTTATGACTTCCCCCTCACCCCCAATTATGCATTTATAGAGGATCTTTTTTTTTTTACTGGCAATGATTTGGGGAAAGGACATACATGTTAAAATTATATCAGTTTTTTTTGTAGTGGCAAAGAACTAGAAACTGAAGGGATGTTCATCAATTGGGGAATAACTGAAGAAACTGTGATGTATGATTGTAATGGAATACTATTTGCCATAATAAATGATGAACACAAAAGATGGTCACAAAAATCCCTGTAAGGACTTATATGGTGTTGCAAAGTGAAGTAAACAGAACTAGGAGAACATTGTACATAGTAATAGTAATAATGTAAGATTATCAGATGTGAATGACAACTATTATCAGGAATGTATCCAGGACAACCCCAAGGAACTCATGAGGAAAAAGGCTCTCCACCATCATAGAAGGAACTAAAAGAATCTGAATGCAAATTGAAGGATTCTATTCTTCACTTTTTATTTTCTCCATGGATTTTTCTCTTTGTAAGTGATATGTCTTCTTTAACAATATGATGAACATGGAAATATCTATTATATGATAACACATATGTCATATTACCTACCATCTTGTGGAATGGGGAGAGGTAGGTGGGAGGAAGAGAACATGTCACAAAATGATTACTAAAAATTGTATTGACATGTAAAAAATTCAAATAGAAAAAATTTAAAATGGCAATGATAATCTAAACACAAAGCACGGACATGTCAAGATAATAACTAATGATTTTAATGGAATGCTTCACATTTTGGAAAGCATTTTATGTCCATCATACTATTTGACTCACAGAATGCCTCTATGAAAGAGGTACCACTGCTACTATTGTACACACTTTCCAGATGTAGAAACAGAGGCTCAAAGGCATCTTGTCTATGATTGAACAGCTAGTGACTTTCAGAGGCAAAATTTGAACCCACCTCTTCCTTGTTCTGAGTTCTATGTCACATTGTGGTATAGAATGAGTCACACATTCACTGCTTTGTTATAGACCTCTGTGGATGCTAGCATGAATAGTTTTCAACACATTTAAATTTAACTTAAAGTAAGATTCATGATGATATATACTAACTATCTACAGGACAACATAGTCCAAAGTACCTCACTGATTGATGGACACTTCATATATTGCTATAATACCACCATATCAAAGTAGAACACCTTGTGTGGAATTTCTTTTCTAAGGCCCAAGCTGATAGCAGAACACACTTTCCCCCTCTTTCCCATGAGGTCTGTGCTCAATTACCTCTGATCCAGGTTTATTTTTTTATTATTTAATAATATTATTTATTGTGTTTATTAGTTTATAACAATTAAAATTAAAAAATAAATAAAATTACAAAGATAATTCCACAGTGCTCCCCTAAACGGACATTTGCAATTCAATCTTGTGAACTTTTGTAGGATCTGTAGACCAAATAAAAATTCCTGATAAATTACAGTCCACATGCCATCCTCCCTCTCCCTCTCACCGACTCTGTTCTCTCAGAGACCACTCCAGCAGAAGCTTGCCAAGTTATCTGGAGCCATTCAGCTAGCTGGCAAGACTGGGTTTGTCCATTCGCTCAACACTGCAGGCAAGTAACCTGTTCCCTTTTCCTCCATCTGCCACATCCATTTCAAGTTGGATAGGCAGAGGAACAGTGACCATCCCTTGGAAAATGAGTGCCACCCCCTTTGCTCTGTAGGTAGCCATCCGAGTCCTATTCAGTAATATTATACTTCTAATAATGCACTTCCCTACCCAGTGTGGCAGTCACAAAAATCCTAACAGGACCTACAGCATCATAAACTCAGGTAGAGACACTATGGGCCAAGAGACCAGCTACAGACCAGATGGTCCATTAAATGCTTGCCTGTGTCAGCCCAGGGGAAAAAAACCCAAACAGTCAGCTTAATCATCTGCGCCCCCAAACTATAATCACTTGTGGGGCCCCATCATCACCATCTTTAGAGGAATATGTTTATTAGCTTTTGTATCTGCTCTTGGCACCATCTGCATTCTTATCTTTTTTTCTATGCCAAGAAATTCTCTCTGAAATGCATTTGGTCACTTCTCTATCTTCAGAGTACATTGTCATGTGAGCATGCGCACACAGCATGCTGGCAAATGTATGTATATTTGGATGTGTGTGAATGCCCTATAGTTGAAAACTCAGCCTAGTATTTGTCTCGGTTGAGTTAATTGTGTTTCAGGGTCATATATGGCTCCCACAAGGACTCCCTTTCAATCTCTACATTTATTTTCTTAGTGCTGGAAAGAAAATCTATTCCATTTTTCTCCCTAATGTATGGCTGTGCAGAAAGATTACTGAGTTTCTGGGTTTGGCTTAATTTTCTAACTGATTGTGAAAAGCAGGCTGAGTTTGTAAACAGTAGATCTTCCTCTGCAGTGAGGGCTTAGCTTAGATGTCATAGCTGATATTTGGGGTTGGCATATTTCACTGAATGCGACTGTTACAGAAAATGGGGCTATTAGCTTTGCAGGTGTTCCCTGCAGAGACAACTCTGGGAGTAGGTACTTAGCTCCATAGGTTCTGTCAATGCAGCATCTCTGCTCATGAAGCATCAGATGCCTGATGAGACATCTTGGCCCATCCTAACCTCCCAGATCCACTATACATCTCAATTCCTGTTCACTTTCACCGTGGCTCTGCTATTGCTTTTGGTTTCCACCCAGCTGCTATGGGGCGTCTATAGATTTTTGGCTGAGGCTAGATGTCATGTAACTAGTTGAAGTCACAGGGTCCTCCACAGGTGATCAGCAGAAATAGCAAAATTCAAAAAACAACCACCCTGTGGACACCTCCAATTAGAGGTGTGACTCTCAGAGCCAGGACAAGAATCAGGTGGAAGGACTTATAACTCTCTAAGTCATAAATAAAGTAGTTGCCCTTCCCTCATCCCTCCTATACTCCATTCCTTATCAGTGCCCTCTGTAGCACGAGTGAAAAAGTCTTAGGCATGAAGAATGACTGGGACATATTAAGGAGGACTGGTCTAATAAGGTACAAAACTTAATTTCTTCTTTCGTTGGAGGGCTAAACTGACAATTTGAGAAACACTACTAAAATGAATACCCTAGCCAAGAGGCTTCACCAGACCGCAGTTCCCACCTTTTCCTATTAACTTCCTCTTCCTTCCTCTGCCCTCCCCTAATGGAGGAAGACAAAAACTGTCCATATTCCCCTCTTTCTACTGAGCCAGGTTTCCCCTCTCACCTTTCAACTTCAAGATGCAAAATACTTGGTCTTCCTTTCAACTATAAAAGTAGTTCTTTTGAATGGAATTAAACTCTTAACTAAGATATCCCCTTCTTGTATTTGTTAGAAATGGGGATTATGGGCAGTTCCTTTCTTCCTCCAGGAAGTTTAATTCCATTCAAAAGGACTACTTTTATAGTTGAAAGGAAGACCAAGTATTTTGCATCTTGAAGTTGAAAGGTGAGAGGGGCAACCAGGCTCAGTAGAAAGAAAACACGATGTAGCATGAGTTAAAGGATCTGAGACCAAATCTCATACACTTATGACCTGTGTGAACTAAGGCAAATCATTTAACTTCTTTTTAAGTAAGGGTTTGACTTCTAAGGACCTTTCCAGCTTTAGACATGAATCTATCACTATATGGATGGGCCATGTGTCTAGATTCTTGGAGTACATACCAATGAGTCAGTAAAAATTGAGTAAGTACCTAGTAGGTATCAAGTATTGTGATAGGCATTAGTGATACTGGGATATAACTACTCTCAAAAAGCTCACTTTCTATCTGAGGACACAACCTATTTGTGAATACCTACTAAATAAATATTTAGCAGGACATGTATAGAACTATCCTGCCTGCTTCTAAATTGATCATGTGGGTCAGCTCAGTATCTGTTTACTTTGGGATTGGTGAAATTCGCTGGATGCTTCTCATTAGAAATATCTTCTCAACACTGATGGATTTGAGTGCTTTGAGGAAGAAGAAACAATTTCTTTATGGTCCATTGAGCATCAGGAAGACCTGGTGACTCAATAGTCCTTTAAAAAGTGAGTGATTTTACTCCTATCTCTCTTCTTTCAGTCCTCCAGGTGACACCATGTAATTCTGGGATTTCCCATAAGGGGTGACTTTTTCACACTGACAAAAGTCTACTGCTGTCATGTGGTCACTAGAACAATGACATTAAGTAAGGTAAGCTTGAGACTGAGCTTTTGACTACCTTTTCTATTTTATACCTATTTGATACTAGGTGACTGAAAATCAGTTTTAAGAAGGATGAATCAAGACTAGAAGGTATCTCCTGAATCTGAGAGGTCCACAGATTTTGGCTTCTCATTTGGAATCAATCATTCCTTGGAAACAGACTATGGCAACTACTCTAGTTATATTGGAGATGATCACCATTCTAATTCTTGGCCTGGCTCCTTAAAAGATTTTTACCATGAGGAGGACAGTGCAGAACCAAGGTGATATGTAAATGTCTATTTGGCAGTCCCAGTTAATACTCTGTGTTTTGATCATTTTAAGTTGATTTTAACATGGGAGTTTTTGTCTAATCTTGCCCTTGTGATACTTCCTGTCTTGTTCCATAATATGTTGCTGTATATCCATAGTCCTCTTTTCCAGTTCCTCTAAATGTGTCATCCTTTCCCACTAGTCAAAGCTCCTTGAGGGCTGGTACTGTCTTGCTTACTTAAAATTTTACCCTCATTTTTAGCTTAGCACAGTGCCTGGCACATAGCAAATTTTTAATAGATATTCTCTATTTTCTATTTTCTCTTTGTCTCTTGCTGACTCATCATCATCATCATCATCATCATCATCATCATCATCATCATCATCATCAATATATCTATTATCTACCTATCTTATGCCAGAGTATGAAATAAATTATTATAGTCGATTACTTAAGTATTTTTCTGTTGATGTATACTTGTGTGAGCCTTTAATATTGAGCTATTATTTTGTGTGAAGGAAGTAAACACCTATCTCAAATCTGATTTACATTTTGATAGAAATGATAGTTCAACACCTTAATGTTATGATTTCAACCATGTATATACTCCTTCCATAAGTACAGATTGCAACCTTATCCAAAACTTAATAGTCTTTTTTTCCAAACATTTATTAATATTCATTTTTAACATGGTTACATGATTCATGCTCCTCCTTTCCCCTTCGCCCCCCCGCACTCCCCCCACCCATGGCCAATGCACATTTCCACTAGTTTTGTCATGTGTCCTTGATCAAGACCAATTTCCAAATTGTTGGTAGTTGCATTGGTGTGGTAGTTTCGAGTCCACACCCTCAATCATGTCCACCCTGACCCATGGGTTCAAGCAGTTGTTTTTCTTATATGTTTCCTCTCCTGCAGTCCTTCCTCTGAATGTGGGTAGCGTTCTTTACCATAAATCCCTCAGAACTGTCCTGGGTCATTGTATTGCTGCTGGTACAGAGGTCCATTACATTCAATTTTACCATAATATATCAGTCTCTGTGTACAATGTTCTTCTGGCTCTGCTCCTTTTGCTCTGCATCTGTTCCCGGAGGTCTCTCCAGGTCGCCTGGAACTCCTCCAGTTTATTATTCCTTTTAGCACAATAGTATTCCATCACCCGCATATACCACAGTTTGTTCAGCCATTCCCCAATTGAAGGACATACCCTCCTTTTCCAATTTGTTGCCACCACAAAAAGTGCACCTATGAATATTTTCGTACAAGTCTGTTTATCTATGATCTCTTTGGGGTACAAACCCAGCAATGGTATGGCTGGATCAAAGGGCAGGCATTCTTTTATAGCCCTTTGAGCATGATTTCAAATTGCCAGCGAGAATGGCTGGATCAGTTCACAACTCCACCAGCAATGTATTAATGTCCCAATTTTGCCACATCCCCTCCACATTCATTACTCTCCCCTTCTTTCATTTTAGCCACTCTGCTAGGTGTGAGGTGATACCTCAGAGTTGTTTTGATTTGCATTTCTCTAATTATTAGAGATTTGGAACACTTTCTCATGTGTTTATTGATACTTTTGATTTCTTTACCTGAAAATTGCCTATTCATGTCTCTTGCCCATTTATCAATTGGGGAATGGCTTGATTTTTTATACAATTGCTTTAACTCCTTGTATATTTGGGTAATTAGACCCCTTTCAGAGTTTTTTGTTATAAAGATTTTTTCCCAATTTGTTGTTTCCCTTCTGATTTTGACTACAATGTTTTTGTTCGTACAAAACCTTTTTAGTTTAATATAATCAAAACCATTTAATTTATATTTTGTAATTTTCTCTAACTCTTGCTTGGTTTTAAAGTCTTTCCTTTCCCACAGATCTGACAAGTAAACTATTCTGTGTTCACTTAACTTGTTTATAGTTTCCCTCTTTATATTCAAGTCATTCACCCATTCTGAATTTATCTTGGTGTAGGGTGTGAGATGTTGATCTAGACCTAATCTCTCCCATATTGTTTTCCAAATTTCCCAGCAGTTTTTGTCAAATAGTGGATTCATGTCCCAAAAGTTGGGCTCTTTGGGTTTATCATACACTGTCTTGCTGATGTCATTTACCCCAAGTCTATTCCATTGATCCTCCTCTCTATCTCGTAGCCAGTACCATATTGTTTTGATGACTGCTGCTTTATAGTATAGTTTAATATCTGGTACTGCTAGGCCCCCTTCCTTCACATTTTTTTTCATTATTTCTCTTGATATTCTTGATCTTTTGTTATTCCAAATGAAATTTGTTATAGTTTTTTCTAATTCAGTAAAGAAGTTTTTTGGTAGCTTGATAGGTATGGCGCTAAATAGGTAAATTAATTTGGGTAGAATTGTCATTTTTATTATGTTAGCTCATCCTACCCATGAGCAATCAATGGCTTTCCATAGATCCAGTTTTATTTGTTTGGAAAGTGTTTTGTAGTTATTTTCATATAAGTGCTGTGTTTGTTTTGGTAGATAGATTCCTAAGTATTTTATATTGTCTAGGGTGATTTTAAATGGTGTTTCTCTTTCTACTTCTTGCTGCTCTAGTGTGTTGGAAATGTATAGAAATGCTGATGATTTATGTGCATTTATTTTGTATCCTGCAACTTTGCTAAAGTTGTTGATTATTTCTACAAGCTTCTTAGTTGATTCTCTAGGATTTTTTAAGTAGACCATCATATCATCTGCAAAGAGTGATAGCTTAGTCTCCTCCTTGCCTATTTTGATATCTTCAATTTCTTTTTCTTCTCTAATTGCAACTGCTATTGTTTCTAATACTATGTTGAATAATAGAGGTGATAATGGGCATCCTTATTTCACTC
>NW_025344498.1:0-3128 GCF_016433145.1 Gracilinanus agilis
ATATATATATATATAATTTTTCCAATAGAAAAGTTGTAGGAAAAAAAGACATGAAACAATGAAAGTTTCCATTTCAACAGTTTCTTTCAAACCAAAGCACTTTAGAAAACTATATATTAAATATAAAAATCTCTGGTAATGCAGCATTTAGAATATGAATATAAATAAATGAGTTCACAGAACAGACTTGGTAAAATTCCTTTAGCTCGGCTGCTTTTTCCCTCCATATGTAGAGAGGAGTTCCTCCTATTATCCTATGAACATAATTGTTCTCATTATTTGCTAAGAATTTATTAATATGCAGAATGTTTTGCAATAAGAATCCATGATCTGAGGTGGATTAAGTGATGCAAACTCATGCTGTAGCCTACTTAATGGACTATTGGAAGCCAACATATTATTCATACACATTTCATGGATGGGTATACATCTGGGTTGGGAGGAATAAAAAATCCCAAAAGGGCAGATTGAGTGTACTGGAATACATTGAAAATGAGGAAATCTGGGAAAAATCAATTGTATGTCAGAGAAATATGGATGAGACATGACTACAATCCTGGGTCTTCTTGGCTTAATGCAAAAAAAAAGGACTATGCAAGGAGGTGGTACTTGGGATAGCACATTGGGACTGAAGTCAAGAAGATGAAGGTAATGGGGTATCTCCCTGGATAAGGAGCCAGATCTGGAGTTGAGAGGACGCAGGCTCAAATCTGGCCTCAGGCACTTCTGAGCAAGTTATTTAACCCCAAATGCTTAGCCATTATTGCTCTTCTGCCATGGAACCAATACTTCATATTAGTGCTGAGACAGAAAGTAAGGACTAAAAAATAAAAAAGAGTCAAGAGTTCAAATCTAATCTCAGAAATTTATATGATCTTGGAATAGTCACTTAATCTCTGAGTGCCTCATTTTCCTCATCTATAAAATGGGAATGATAATAATAATGCCCACTTTCCAGAGCTATGGTGAGGGTTAAAGGAGATAAGGTTTTAAAAGTGTCCCTGCATACCATTCTCCAGATTCACACTCCAGCTTGTCAATTTTCTTCCCAAATTTGTGCATCTAGTTTTGACCACTGTATTTGATGTGTTCAGATCAGAGAAGAGTATAGTGGAATTTCCATTTTCCTTGATCTGGAGCCCATGACTCTCTTAGGATACCCCAAGATAGGATTAGATTTGCTAGTGGGTGTATTCCATTATTTATTTATACAATCCAGTAAACCCTTTTAAGTCTCCAGATTAACTAAAAACAGCAGTACCATAGTCACAATCAATCTGTCAACAAGTCTATATTAAGCGCCTAGTGTGTGCCACATACTATGCCAGGCTGTGGAGATACAAAGACCAAAAAAAGTAGATTCTTCTATTCAACTGAAAGTTGAGATATTATTATTAAATATAAATAAATACTTAACTGAAAAATGGTTGATACAATCCATCCATTTCAATGACTGATGCAAGGATACAGGTAATATTTTCCATTGTGAAGTATCTGCCCTTTTCAGACACCATCCATAACAAACTAAAATTTAGGCAATTAACTGACAGCATTTGGATAGGATTAAAGTTCCTAGTGACTAAAATTTCCTTTCTAGCTCATCTCATAAGGGGAGAAATAATTTTCCTAGCTATCTTCCCTTAGTAGGATGAAGGTTTTAGAAAAATGGCTCCACTAGGTGTTCTATAGGGCTGGGGGTACGGTGTTTGTCTAATCTTGTGAGATGCACAGCAGATATTGCAAAATATCAGCAGAGTCAGGCTGTGTTTACACACACCAAACAGTTTGAAAAGAAAACAACAGACAGAGTTGGATTCACTCAAAGAATTTTCCCCTTGGCTGCAAGTGATTTTTTTTCCTCTGAACTAACACTACTGTTTGTCTCTCTCATATATTGAACTTTCTCATTCTGCCTTGAATTACTGTTATTCATCTACATATCTCCTGAACCCTGTTTACTTTCTGAGAACAGGTGCTGGCTGGATCTTATTCATCTTTATGGGATCCACAGCAGCTCCCACAGTGCCTTGCTTCTTCACAAGGTGAGAGGCTTGAATGAGATAATGTTTTTAAATCACCTTGTAAATTTTAAAGCTCTCTGGAAATGTTGGTTATTGTTCTTAGCACATAGGTATTAAATGAACAAACTATTTAGGAACCGATGAATATTTAATCATTTCCAAAACATTACTATTTCTTTGTATGAAATTGCTCATATTTTTCCTCTTTAAAATTTTTTTTCCTATTTTAACTTTCAATTAACAGTCAATTATTTTTTTCACTTCCATGTCCCTCATATAGAAGAAAAATAGAAAAATTCAAGCTTTGTAGCAAATATGTATCAATGAGTTTCCACATTATCTCAGACTAAAAATGTTGTTGCATTCTGTATCTTAATTGCAACCCCTATCTGATGGGAGGTGAATAGCATAGAGTATTATTAGTCCACTGTAATCATGGTTGGTCATTGAATTGATTAGAGTTATTAGGTCTTTCAAAGCTGTTTTTCTTTACAGGGTTGTCATTATTATAATTTTTTTTTCTTCTGGTAAAGCTTCAGTTAATCCTTTCCCATGCTCGGACTACTTTGTGTAGTCAAAAATATTCCTTCTTAAGATGTTGGCTTAGGTCACCAATTTTTCCCCTGGCAAATAACCAATTTGAGTTTCATTTTAATGAAATTGGAATGATGCTAGTTGTAGTTTCTCAATTGTGCTTAGCAAGGGCTTGGCTCTGATCATTTCTCATTACCCATGGCCTGACTCTCATTTACCTGTGCTTTCCTCTTATGTTCAGGCTGATGGATTCTTTCCATCTAGAATAATCAGGCCAACCATCTCTTTTCCGTATGGGCCCAGCCCTGCTCTGTTTCCTTTGCTGCCTTGATACAGAAGAAGAAGCTCTTGCTTACTGGAGATGATTTCAGAAGCATCAGGAACAATCCCCGCCTATTCTGCCACTTGAAAAGAGGAAAAAGCATTTTATTCCAATTAGAAATCAAGATTAAAAAAGAAACATCCTTAAAATAGAGAACACCTTAAAAAGCATAATTTGGTTTAAGGTTTACAAAGCATGCACACACAGTCACATACATACATACATGCAAACATATGGGATCTGCATCCCAT
>NW_025344499.1:0-5018 GCF_016433145.1 Gracilinanus agilis
TTAGTACTCCAACCTTTCCTTATTACTAATTCTTCTAATTACTATAATAGTGAGTACAATTTTTTAGAATTACACATAATATTTCTCCATATAGAAATACAAATAATTTGATCTTATTGAAGCCCTTGAAGAAGGAAATTTAAAGATAAGAGTTTTCTTTCTTTCCCCTCTCTTATTTACCTTTTCATGTTTCTCTTGGTTTTCATGGCTGGATATCAAACTTTCCATTTAGTCCTGGTTTTTTCTGTGCAAATACTTGGAAATCTTCTATCTTGTTGAATGCCCATACTTCCCCCTGGAAGTATATAGTCAGTTTTGATGGGTAGGTGATCCTTGTTTGTAGACCTAATTCTCTTGCCTTTCTGAATATCATGTTCTAAGCCTTGTGGTCTTGTAGTGTGGAGGCTGCCAGATCCTGTGTAATCCTGATTGGTGTTCCTTGATATCTGAATTGTCTCTTTCTGGCTTCTTGTAATATTTTCTCCTTAACTTGGAAGCTTTTGAATTTGGCTATTACATTCCTGGGGGATTTCTTCTGAGGATTTAGTTTAGAGGATGTTTTATGGGCTCTTTCAATGTCTATTTTGCCCTCTTTTCCAAGGACATTGGGGCAGTTTTCTTGGGTAATTTCTTGTTGTATGATATCTAGATTTCTATTTGTCTCTGATTTTTCCAGAAGACCAATAATTCTCAAGTTGTCTCTTCTAGACCTGTTTTCTTGAACTATTATCTTCTCATTGAGATATTTCGTGTTTCCTTCTATTTTGTCAGTCTTTTGACTTTGCTTTATTAATTCTTGCTGTCGTGAGATCATTGGCTTCTATGTGTCCAATTCTAGCCTTTAAAGACTAGTTTTTGGTTATAATCTTTTGCTTTTCCTTTTCAGTCTGGTCTAGCTATCTCTTCATGGCTTCCAGCTGGTCATTTCTGGTCTTTGCTTATCTTTTCATTTTATTTCTGAGCCTCCCTTTCCAATTCCTAATTCTGCCTTTTAAACTGTTATTTTCTTTTTCAACTGTTACCCACTTTTCTTGCCAGATCTCTTCCATCTTTCTCATGATCTCAGATTTGAACTCTTCAAGAGCTTGTGACCAATTTTCATTTTGGGGGGAAGGTTTGGATGTCTTTACTTGTTTGTCCTCCTCTGTTTTCTGGGTTTTTCTGTGCATAAGTTATCAAGTATTAGAGCTTTTTTCTTGGCCTTCTTGTTTATTTATTGGGCCTTGCTTGGCATCATTATGCTTTCTCAGCCAGAAGTCTGAGTAAGGCAAGGCAACTCTTTGCATAGAGTTAGGGAGCAGTTTTTGCCTAAGGCTACTTTGTGAGTCTCCTGGCTTCCACTGTTTCCTAGGCCTTTGCTGTCTGCGGCCCCACTCAGCCTCACTCCTGGGCCCAAGGTCTGCACTCCCCAGGCTCCTGGGGTCTCTGGTCTATCTGTTTTCAGGGTCAAGCCCTCTTGGTCCTAGCTGGCTACCTAGAGCCTGGAAATTGGGCCAAGCTTGCTCCTCTACCTGAGGTTTTCCCCTGAGTCTCAGTGTGCTGCCGCTGCCTCTCTCATCCCTACTCCCATGTCCAAGGTTTGTGCTCTCCAGCCTCCTAGGGCCTCAGGTCCTGCTGCTCTAAGGGGCAAACTCCTAGTGTTGCCAACTAGCTGCCAAGGAGCTAGATTTTGTGCCCCCGCTTGCTCTAACTCTGGTGTACAGCCTCTGCCTCTGGTACTGTGGGTGGGGTGGGGGAGGGTTGATCAGCTCGCTTTTGATGGGAACTATTTCCCCCCCCCTTATAGTGTGGAAGTGCCCAAATCCCACATACCTTCGATACTGTGCCCTATTGTGGGGTCCCTTCTTTCATCTGGATTTGATTTTTTGTCCTTTGGAGGTAAGCTGTATTGGTTGGTAAGGAGAGAAAGTCGCCCTGCTTCTACTCTGCAGCCATCTTCTGTAATCAGAAGTTAATTATTTTTATAAATAGAAAATGCAATAATTTTTTTTAATTTTTATATTTGTCAAACGCATTTTTAATTATTACAGGTCAGTCTAACTAAGACAAATTTTAAGCTTTAGACATTTAGGCATCCACTGCTTTAAATTTCAAATAAGAACACTTAGAAATCTGTCTGGGAGAGGGAGGAAACATGCTGCTATAAAACTAGATTCAAAAAGTATTTCTTGCTGAATAGAGAAATACAGTCATGTGAAAGTGATTATTGATTACTGATCCATTAATAGTTATTGATTGATAGTTGATAGTTTTAATAATCACCATAACTAATTTCTGGAGCTTATATTGAGATTTACTTTGGATAGGCCTTGGTAGTATGATACTTGGTAGAAAACTGTGTACAATATTGCTAGAATTTCTAGTACAATGTTGAATAATACTAGTAATAATGGGCATACCTTGCCCAAAAGGCTATAAAACTGTGCATATATCATTTGATCTTGTAATACCACTACTAGGTCTATATCCCAGAGAGATTTTTTAATTTTTTTTAATTTTTTCACCCCTCAGGATGTGACATCCATTTTTTAATATATATTTGCATTTGCATTTTTTTATTTTTTAGAAAAAAATTTTTCATGGTTACATGATTTATGTTCTTACTCTCTCCCCCCATACACCCCCCCATAGCCAACGTTCATTTCCACTGGTTTCTTCATGTGTCATTGATCTAGATCTATTTCCATATTATTGATAGTTGTACTAGGGTGGTCATTTAGAGTTTACATCCCAATTCATGTCTGCATCAACCCATGTGTTCACACAGTTGTTTTTCTTCTGTGTTTCCACTCCTGCAGTTCTTCCTCTGAATGTGGATAATGTTCTTCTCCATACGTCCTAGAGAGAGAATTCTTTAAGAGCCCCAGGTGACAGCTGCCCAAGACCTTGGAGACCCAGACCCTCTGCTGAAGGGGGGGGGAGAAGGGAGGGTTCTGATACATCAGGACTGAGAGTAGCTAGATGGCATAGGGTCTAAAGCACTGGACTTGAGTTCAAATGTGACTTCAGATACTCATTATGGAACTGGGCAAGTTACTTAACCCATCTGTCTGCCTTAGTTTGTTCAAATGTAGAATGGGGGTATATTTCCACTCCAATAGTTCTTCCTCTGAATGTGGGTAGCATTCCTTTCCATAAATCCATCAGAGTGGTCCCGGGTCATTGCATTGCTGCTAGTACAAAAGTCCATTACATTCTATTTTACTACAGTGTATCTGTCTCTGTGTACAGTGCTCTTCTAGTTCTGCTCCTTTCACTCTGCATCAATTCCTGGAGGTCATTCCAGTTCACATGGAATTCCTCCAGTTATTATTCCTTTGAGCTCAGTAGTATTCCATCACCAGCATATATCACAGTTTGTTCAGCCATTCCCCAATTGAAAGGCATACCCTCGTTTTCCAGTTTTTTGCCACCACAAAGAGCACAACTATAAATATTTTGGTATATGTCTTTTCCCCTCTGATCTCTTTGGGGTACAAACCCAGCAATGTTATGGCTAGATCAAAGGGCAGGCACTCTTTTAGCTCTCTTTGAGCATAGTTCCAAATTACCATCCAGAATGGTTGGATCAATTCACAACTCCACCAGCAATGCATTAACTTCCCAATTTTGCCGCATCCCCTCCAACATTCATTACTCTTCCTTGTTGTCATTTTAGCCAGTCTTCTAGGTATGAGGTGATACCTCAGAGTTGTTTTGATTTGCTTTTCTCTAATTATTAGAGATTTAGAACACTTTCTCATGTGCTTATTGATAGTTTTGATTTCTTTATCTGAAAATTGCCTATTCATTTCCTTTCCCCATTTATCAATTGGAGAATGGTTTGATTTTTTTGTACAGTTGTTTTAGCTTCTTGTATATTTGAGTAATTAGACCTTTGGCAGAGATTTTTGATATAAAGATTTTTTCCAAGTTCGTTTCCCTTCTGATTTTGGTTGCATTGTTTTTGTTTGTTCAAAAACTTAATTTAAAGTAGTCAAAATTATTTATTTTACATTTTGTAATTTTTTCGAACTCTTGCTTGGTTTTAAAAACTTTCCTTTCCCAGAGATCTGACAAGTATACTATTCTGTGTTCACCTAATTTTCTTATAGTTTCCTTCTTTATATTCAAGTCATTCACTCATTCTGAAAATTTATCTTGATGTAGGGTATGAGATGTTGATCTAAACCTAATCTCTCCTATATTATTTTCCAATTTTCCCAGCAGTTTTTGTCAAATAGTCTATTTTTGTCCCAAAAGTTGGGCTCTTTGGGTTTATCATACACTATCTTGCTGATGTCACTTTCCCCAAGTCTATTCCACTGATCCTCCCTTCTGTCTCTTAGCCAGTACCATATTGTTTTGATGACTGCTGCTTCATAGTATGGTTTAATGTCTGGTACTGCTAGGCCAACTTCCTTTATGTTTTTTTTCATTATTTCCCTTGATATTCTTGGTCTTTTGTTCTTCCAAATGAACTTTGTTATAGTTTTTTAAAAACATTTATTAACATTCATTTTTAACATGGTTACATGATTCATGCTCTTACTTTCCCCTTCACCCCCAAGCTTCCCCCCACCCATGACTGATGCATATTTCCACTGGTTTTAACATGTGTCATTGATCAAAACCTATTTCCAAATTGTTGATAGTTGCATTGGTGTGGTAGTTTCGAGTCTACATCCCCAATCATGTCCGCCTCAACCCATGTGTTCAAGCAGTTGTTTTTCTTCTGTTTCCACTCCTGTAGTTCTTCCTCTGAATGTGGGTAGCGTTCTTTTCCATACATCCCTCAGAGCTGTCCTGTGTCATTGCATTGCTGCTGGTACAGAAGTCCATTACATTTGATTTTACCATAGTATATCAGTCTCTGTGTACAATGTTCTTCTGGCTCTGCTCCTTTCACTTTGCATCAGTTCCTGGAGGTCTTTCCAGTTCACATGGAATTCCTCCAGTTTATTATTCCTTTGAGCACAGTAGTATTCCATTACCAGCATATACCACAATTTGTTCAGCCATTCCCCAATTGAAGGACA
>NW_025344500.1:0-4821 GCF_016433145.1 Gracilinanus agilis
ACTTAGCCTCCACTCAGCTTTTTGTCACTTTTAAAGAAAAAGACTGCTCCAAGCTCCTATGCTTTGGAGGGAGGGAGGGAGGGAGAGGGGGGAAGACATTGGAGATATTGAGATCAAAAGATAAGAAGACATAGAGATACATAAAAAGAGAAAGATTAAGAAACAGAGAGACAGGGAGAGATAGAGATAGATATACAAACTGAAAAAGATACTAAGAGACAGTGACAGAGAAAGTAAGGCAGAGGAAGAAAGAGAGACAAACAGACTGAGAGATGGAGAAAGTGACAGATAAAGGAGGAGAAAGAGAAGGAAAAAAAGAGAAAGGTTAAGAGAGAAACAGAAACAGAGAAAGTGATAGAGACAGAGAGGGAGAGAGAGAAAGGAATAATGAGGAAAGAAAAATAAAATGAGAAACAGCTGACCAGGAGAGATTGCTGAGAGTATTTGAACCCTACTGGGTGTAGACTCACAGGTAGACCCTAGCTGCCCTTCCAAGACAGGAAAGGCAAGGGAAGTAAGTTGATGCCTGCAGAAAGTTGGGGACTGTAGGATCAAAAAATGTCTACTTCTAGCAGTAGAACTTCTGAGCACCCTTATCAGATCACCTGAGGTCAATCATAGACTGGGTCTATCAAGAGCAATTGGGATCAGACACCAGTAAGTTTCGTTCAGTCTGAGTTCTGGGTGGGGTTGTGGCCTTCCTGGCCCAACCAGGGCAGGAAGGGAAAGGTTGGCACAGGAGGCAGAGGTGGCATCATCCTGAAGGGCCTGATGGCTTCATGGAGCCAGGTGTTGAGGATGGCAAAGAGGTTCCCTATTTGGTGACCTCTTCTTCCTGGGAGGTTCCTCAGTGGGGCTTGGACAAGAAACTTCACCTGATTGACACTGGCCATGAAGGCCCTGTTGATGGCAGCAGAGAGAGCAGGCATGAGAAGGTACTTGGGGGTCCGGCTATGAGTGAGGATCTTGTTCTCTTGAAGAGGAAAGTGGACAATGAAGATGAAAGCTCCTGTTTCCTCACAGGAAGTGTAATCCTCACAGATGTGAAGAAATAGTTTTGCTCAGGATTTTAAGTGAAGCAAAGGATATGGAACTATATGCTAGGGAGTGTTATGTTTAAAAATGAGGAGGGCCAAGATTAGAAGGAAGAATAGTATTTTAATAAAAGCCATGCTGATAGAGATAAACTGACCACGAGCCTGTACGAAAAACCTATTCCAACCTCACCCTCAGCCATTTACCTTTCCTCTCTCCGAGCGCTCAGGTAGCTAAAGAGAGAAGTTCCAAGTTACTACCCCCTACTTAAAAGAGTCCCTCACCTTCAATACGTAATCCAAAACAGGAAACCCATGAAACCCATTGGACCACGGGAAATGTAGTTTTAAGGACCCCCACAGGTCCACAGAAGTTTGTCAAACACTATATTGAGGTTCAATCCTTCCAAAAAGAACCCCAGGTGATTTTAACTAACACATTACCCCCTTAGATATAGCTTAGAACTAGAAGGGTTTTGTTATCCAAAAATGAGATTTTCTGTGAGAGAAAGTGGGTTTTACAAAACAGGAGATTCACAATGCACATTCAAATAGAGTGCCATATTCCTAATAACACATTTTAAAACAATAAACAATGATGTTCAAAAAAATCATATACTTGTTCCAACTTGAAAACCTTCGCTAAGAGTTTCTCAACAAATTCTGTTACTGCTTCCATATAAAAACCTGATATTAAAAAAAAAAACCTTCTGCCCTAAATTTTCCTCAAGAATTCTAGATCCCTCTGATAAAAGAGGCTAAAACATAGACTAATATAAAAAATATAAGACAACAATTCTTCACAATAAAATATATAAAGCTTATCATTTAAGACAACAATTCTTTAAAATAAATACATAAAAACCTTATCATTTATACAGAAGGGTACTAAGCATTTAAAGTAAATTTTTAAAAGACCTCTCATAAATTAAAATTTAAATCTCAAGGCAGGCACCAAACTCTCCAAGGTTGAACAAAATTAAGGCAATTTATAACTTTAAAATGAGTAAGATGTTCAAATAGTATGAGAACACAGCATTGTTTATGATTACAGTAAAAATGAAAACTGAAATAAATTAGGAAATATAATATGAGTACCAGATATCAAGCTATACCGTCAAAAAAACCCTTTTTTAAACATTTATTAATATTCATTTTTAACATGGTTACATGATTCATGCTCCTACTTTCCCCTTCAACCCCCGCACTCCCCCCACCCACGGCCGATGCACATATCCACTAGTTTTGTCATGTGTCCTTGATCAAGACCTATTTCCAAATTGTTGGTAGTTGTATAGTCCACACCTTCAATCATGTCCATTCTGACCCATACGTTCAAGCAGTTGCTTATCTTATATGTGTCCTCTCCTGCAGTCCTTCCTCTGAATGTGGGCAGTGTTCTTTACCATAGATCCCTCAGAATTGTCCTGGGTCATTGTATTGCTGCTGGTACAGAGGTCCATTACATTCAATTTTACCATACTATATCAGTCTCTGTGCACAATGTTCTTCTGGCTCTGCACCTTTCACTCTGCATCAGTTCCTGGAGGTCTCTCCAGTTCGCCTGGAACTCCTCAAGTTTATTATTCCTTTTACCACAATAGTATTTCATCACCCGCATAGACCACAGTTTGTTCAGCCATTCCCCAATTGAAGGACATACCCTCCTTTTCCAGTTTGTTGCCACCACAAAAAGCGCAGCTATAAATATTTTCATACAAGTCTGTTTATCTATGATCTCTTTGGGGTACAAACACAACAATGGTATGGCTGGATCAAAGGGCAAACATTCTTTTATAGCCCTTTGAGCATGATTCCAAATTGCCAGCCAGAATGGCTGGATCAGTTCACAACTTCACCAGCAATGCATTAATGTCCCAATTTTGCCACATCCCCTCCAACATTCATTAGTCTCCCCTTCTTTCATTTTAGCCAATCTGCTAGGTGTGAGGTGATACCTCAGAATTTGTTTTGATTTACATTTCTCTAATTATTAGAGATTTGGAAAACTTTCTCATGTGCTTATTGATACTTTCAATTTTTTTACCTGAAAATTGCCTATTCATGTCTCTTGCCCATTTATCAATTGCGGAATGGCTTGATTTTTTTATACAATTGCATTACTCCTTGTATATTTGAATAATTAGACCCCTGTCAGAGTTTTTCGTTATAAAGATTTTTTCCCAATTTGTTGTTTCCCTTCTGATTTTGACTACATTGTTTTGTTTGTACAAAAGCTTTTTAGTTTAATATAATCAAAACCATTTAATTTACATTTTGTAATTTTCTCTAACTCTTGCTTGGTTTTAAAGTCTTTCCTTTCCCAGAGATCTGACAAGTATACTAATCTGTGTTCACTTAACTTATTTATAGGTTCCCCCTTTATATTCAAATTGTTCACCCATTCTCAATTTATCTTGGTGTAGGGTGTGAGATGTTGATCTAGACCTAATCTCTCCCATATTGTTTTCCAAATTTCCCAGGAGTTTTTGTCAAATTGTGGATTCATGTCCCAAAAGGTGGGCTCTTTGGTTTTATCAAACACTGTCTTGCTGATGTCATTTACCCCAAGTCTATTCCATTGATCCTCCTCTCTGTCTCTTAGCCAATACCATATGGTTTTGATGACTGCTGCTTTATAGTATAGTTTAATATCTGGTACTGCTAGGTCCCCTTCCTTCATATTTTTTTCATTATTTCCCTTGAAATTCTTGATATTTTGTTATTCCAGATGAAATTAGTTATAGTTTTTTCTAATTCAGTAAAGAAGTTTTTTGGTAGCTTGATAGGTATGGCTCTAAATAGGTAAATTAATTTGGGTAGAATTATCATTTTTTTATGTTAGGTTGTCCTACCCATGAGCAACCAATGGCTTTCCAATTCTTTGGATCTAGTTTTATTTGTTTGGAAAGGGTTTTGTAGTTGTTTTCATATAATTGCTGTGTTTGTTTTGGTAGATAGATTCCAAAGTATTTTATATTGTCTAGGGTGATTTTAAATGATGTTTCTATTTCTATCTCTTGCTGCTCTAATGTGTTGGAAATGTTTAGAAATGCTCATGATTTACGTGCATTTATTTTGTATCCTGCAACTTTGCTAAAGTTGTTGATTATTTCTACAAGCTTCTTAGTTGATTCTCTAGGATTTTTTAAGTAGACCATCATATCATCTGCAAAGAGTGATAGCTTAGTCTCCTCCTTGCCTATTTTGATACCTTCAATTTCTTTTTCTTCTGTAATTGCAACTGCTAGTGTTTCTAGTACTATGTTGAATAATAGAAGTGATAATGGGCATCCTTGTTTTACTCCTGATCTTATTGGGAAGGCTTCTAATTTATCCCCATTGCATATGATGTTTGTTGATGATTTTAGGTATATACTGTTCATTATTTTTAGGAAAGGTCCTTCTATTCCTATACTTTTCAGTGTTTTCAATAGGAATGGATGCTATATTTTGTCAAAGACTTTTTCAGCATCAATTGAGATAATCATGTGATTTTTCTTTGTTAGACAGTTGATATGGTCAATTATGTGGATGGTTTTCCTAATGTTGAACCAACCTTGCATTCCTGGTATTAATCCCACCTGATCATGGTGGATTATCTTCTTAATTACTTGCTGGAGTCTCTTTGCTAGTATTCTATTTAAGATTCTTGCATCTATGTTCATTAGGGAGATTGGTCTGTAGTTTTTTTCTCTGTTTTTGATCTCCCTGGCTTTGGAATCAGTACCATATTTGTGTCATAAAAGGAATTTGGTAGGACTCCTTCTTTGCTTATCATATCAAA
>NW_025344501.1:0-3062 GCF_016433145.1 Gracilinanus agilis
CCACAAAGGCTTGAAAGAGGCAGAGCGTGGGGCGGCCCCGGTGGAAGCGGGGAGCTCTGGGAGAGCCTGCTGGAGGCTTGGTGGGCGAGCTGGGAAACTAGTTCCGCGGGGATCTGAGGTGAGGTTCTGGGATCCTGCGTGAGTCGCCAATTGTAGGTTTTAAAATTAATATTAAGTTAGAGAGCTGGAGAGACCCGGGGAGCCTTTCCCACTCACCCCACATGGAAGAGAGGCTCCGCCCACCAGGACAGGTCAGCACTCCATTCAAGAGCAAGAGAGGGGGCGTGGCACAGCAAACCCCAATTAAATACTGACCAGCTAAACAGGCAGGTACACACAATGGAAAAGGAATTGTGGGTGATACAGAAGGCAAGTTTGGGTAATGTAGTTTCAGGGGTTCAAGATTTTCCTACTAATGAGAGGGAAGCAAGGAAGAAAGAATAAATGAATGAAAGGAACAAAGAAAAGAAGGAAAAGAAAATCTGTATAAAGGGTGAAAAGAAAGAGGGACTTTTGGAAATAAAAAATATCACAGACTGTTAAAAATTGTCAACAGAGCATCAGACCTCTAATGACCCTTCTAACTCTGCAACTCTTTTGGAGTTCATTGTAGTGGTCATCAGGTAGATAGTTGTGGCCATAGTTCACAGAGCACCAGGCCCTGAGTCAGGAAGACTCATCTTCATTAGTGCAAAAAAAGCCTCAGTTACTTAGTAGCTGTGTGACCCTGGGAAAGTCACTTAACCCTGTTTGCCTCAGTTTACTCATCTGTCAAATGAGTTAGAGAAGGAAATGGTAAATTACTCTAGAATCTTTACCAAGAAAGACCCAAATGGGGTCATGAAGAATTGGATAAGACTAAAAAAATGGCTAAACAAGTAAGTAGTGGTGACCACAGAAGGTCATGCACTCTATCTCAAATGAGAGGCAGCAAAGTATATTGGACTTGATATCAAGAAGACCAAGTATCCCATCTCTGATACTGGATATGTGACCAATGGTAAGTCTCATAACCATCTAACTTTCCTCATATGTAAAATAAGGGGGCTGGGTCTGGTGACTTTGGACATTTGATCTGAAATCAGGAATACTTTGGTTCCAATCCCACCTCAAACATTTCCTGGCTATGTGACCGTGAGCAAGCCTGAGGAAGTCTTTCAATTCACTCTTTGTGCCTCTTTCCTCATGTGTCAAATGAGAAGGTTCTCAGAGGCTCTTTCCAGTTCTAAATCTATGATTATGATCATTAAAGTGTCATCCAACTCTTAATTATATAATGTTATGATTTTTTTCAAATGATTCTCATTCTATCACTCTCTTGCTCAAGCATCTTCAATGGCTCTCTAGCAAACAAAGGATAAAAATACTAATTCTTGAGGCATTTAGGGTCCTTCATAACCTGGTTTACAAATCTACCCTTGTTATCTTATCTCCCAACACTACCCTTCAATGGACTCTACCTTCTATGGAAATTGAATTGTTCTAATCGGGAGGGACTTATGAGAAAGAACCCTCTCCACATCCAGAGAAAGAACTGTGGGAGTAGAAACCCAGAAGAAAAACATAGGATTCATCACATGGTCTAATGGATATTTTTTTTTTATCCTGGGACTCCATTCTAGGAGCATAGGGCCACAACGAGTAGGCAATGGGACACACAGTCGCTCAGGGTCACCCAGCTGGGAAGTGTCTGAGCCCGGACTTGAACCTAGGATCTTTCCTCTCTAGGCCTGGCTCTCAATCCACTGAGCTAGCCCAGCTTCCCCTACTTTAGGTTGCAGTTTCTTTAGCAGATGTAGTTTTTACAGGGTGGGGTTGCTAGCCCCACGCCCAACCCTCCTCCTTTTTTCATCTGGGCTAGGGACCGTCCTTGGCCCAGGAGTGGTAAGGGTGGGCAGTAGGGGTCAAGTGACTTGCCCAAGGTCACACAGCTGGAAGTGTCTGAGGCCGGACTTGAACCTAGGACCTCCAGTCTCTAGGCCTGGCTCTCAATCCACTGAGCCACTCAGCTGCCCCTAATGGGTATATGACTGGGGATGTTGACTTTAACTGATGACTCTATTGCAAATATTAATAACATGGAAATGTTTTGAAAACTTATACATGTATAACCCAGTGGAATTGCTAGTCAGCTCCAGGAGAGGGGAGGGAAGGGAAGAGACAGGGAAAGAACTTGAACCATGGAACCATGGAAAAATATTCTTAATTAATTAGTTGTTTTTAAAGAGAACTCAAACTGTTCTTAGAAGTTAACATGTCATCTCCCACTACCATATAATTGGACCCTTTCTGTCCTATGTCAGGAATCCTCTCTCCTCCTTTTCTCCACCTTTCATGAACTTTGTCTTCCATCAAGGCCCAAGGTAAAGATCTCCTTCATAGCAAACTTCCCTGATCAAGACCCTGCCCTCCCACACCCAACTGTAAATGTTTAATCCTTCCTCAATTTTACCTAGAGTATTTTATCTGCACTTCCCCTTTGCCCTATCAGAGAATTGCCTTTTTTATAATTTATTACCACACCCCCTTTGATGTCATTAAAGGCTTTGAAGGCCCAAAAGTCCTAGTGTAATTTTAAATTCTAGTTGTTGCCCTCTTAAGCTATTCAAGCTACTAAACACTGCATCAAGGTTTTTGTTTTTAAATCAACAATATTTTATTTTCCCAATTACATATAATAATGATTTTCAACATATATTTTCCAAAATTCTAAGATCCAAACCATCTCTCTCCCTCCCTTCCCTCCCCCACTCAGAGATGGTAAACAGTTTGATTTGGGCCATACGTGTATTATCATGAAAAACACACTTCCATAGTGGTGATTGTTGTAGCAGCACACTCATACAAAACCAAAACTCCCAAATAAAACCATAAATACACGGATGTGGAAGACAGTCTGCTTTGATCTGCAGCCATCTGGCTCAAAAATTTCCTTCTCTAGATGCACCAAGGTATTTGGGACACCTTGTATTTTAGCTTTATTAGTTCTAACCCCATCACCATGCCTTCTAGGTGTAAAATGTGGAATGAATGAATTCTGCATTTTCGTCTTTTAAATAATC
>NW_025344502.1:0-7413 GCF_016433145.1 Gracilinanus agilis
TCTCTTCTCTTCTCTTCTCTTCTCTTCTCTTCTCTTCTCTTCTCTTCTTTTCTCTTCTCTTCTCTTCTCTTCTCTCCTCTTCTCTTTTCTTTCCTTTTCTCCTCTCAGACAGAAAGGAAGGGCAAAAAATAAATAAGTAACAAAATAATAAAGAGATACCTCAATGATCCTCTTTAAAAAAGAAACCCAGAATCCCAGGCCCAAGTCCCACTATGCCAATGCCACTAAAATCAATGGCTCCAACCAGCACTGCATGCCAGACACTATACCAAGCCCTGGAGGTACAAAGACAAAAGTAAAGCATCTGCCCCCGCAGGAGCCTCCACTTCTACTTTGGGGCACAACATGTTCATATATCGATGTGACTATGCAAGAAATAAGTACAAAATAATATAGGAAAGGGGCAGAGAGGTGGCACAGAGTAGCAAGCTGGGCCTAGAGATGGGTGGTCCTGGGTTCAAGTCTGACCTCAGACACGTCCTAGCTGTGTGACCCTGGGCAAGTCACTGAATCCCCATTGCCCAGCCTTTGCCCTTTTGTCTTAGAGTTGTTACTCAGACAGAAAGTCAGGGTTTTAAAAAATAATGTAGGGGGAAGCTCTAACTCTTGGTGATCCCGAATAGAGTTTTCTTGACAAAGATACTGGAGTGGCTTGTCATTTCCTTCTCCACTAAGGAGAAGACAAACAGGAAGATTAAGGATTAAGGCAAACTGGAGGTTATGTGACTTGCCCAAGGTCACAAAGCGAGTGAGTGTTTGAGGCTGGCTTTGACTCCGGGTCCAGCACTCTGTCCACTCCACCATGTAGCTGACTCTGGCATGTAGCGAATGCTCAATAAATACTCATTGACTGACTGATTGACTTGACCGAGCTTGGCCCTCCGATGGGTCAGGAAGCCTCGAGCCTGAGCCGTGACTCTCTTCTTTTCAGGTCAGGGTGCTCCTACGGGCCCTCTATTCAAACAGAAATCAAATCTGGTTCCTCAGTCTTCCACTATTTCCCTGATGGCTTCTCTTACCCAAGTCTCCAAGGCCAGACTCAGAGGGTGAGACATTTGTTTTCGGCGTGTTCCCTCCCTAGAGTCGTCCCTTGGAGGGCCTCTGGAGGCCACCCACTAGGCTTCCTTGAAAACCATCTCTCAGCTCCTGGTCAATAAATCACAATCGTGTACCGCCTAGAACAGTGTGGGACCATCGGATTGACCCAGGGGTCACTTTTGACCAACTGGCCTATCCCGGACATGACTAAGTATCAAGCCCCAGAGATCCCTGAGCAAATACAGGACCTGTCGCAAGCCCCGGGCACTAAAACCGCCTTGACATCAAACATTTATAGCCCCGCGAAGGTTGAAAGGCCCTTGTTCAGCATCTATTTACTCTTATTTTAGACACAATCGTATCTCCAGTTTTGAGTGTGCTGCAGATTAGAAACAATGGACTAGGAGGGACCCTGGAGAGGGGCTGCTGGACAGGTAGCTGCCCCAGGAGCATTGAGGACAGGCTGAGATAAGGGAGGAGAAAGCGGACAATCAGAACTCACAAAAACCTTTGGGAATCCAGAGATCTCTTTACCTGACCTGAACATCCTTCCTTTGTTCCGACACCTCCAGGGAAGGCGAGCCCCCTCTCTCCAGAGGCTGCCCGTTCAGTATCTGGATGGCGCTATTCCATAGGGCTGGGGGGTGCAGCAGCAGGCCTGGCATCAGGAAGAGTTGAGTTTAGATCCAGGCTCAGACTCTTACTAGCTGTGTGACCCTGTGCGAGTCACTTAAGTCACTTAATCCTTCTCTCCTCGGTTTCCTCATCTGTAAAATGAGCTGGAGAAGGAAATGGCAAACTGCTTTAGTACCTGTGCCAAGAAAACCCCAAATGGGGGGTCCCAGAGAGCAGGGGACAGCAGAGACAACTGAACAACCACAACAAGATGGGGAGGGAGATTTTTCCTCGTGTTAAGTCAAAATCTGACTCGATGACTTTATTGGCGCACGTGTTCAGGGCTAGAAGGGACCCCAGGGACCACGGAGTCAAATTCCCTCATCTTACAGAGGAAGAAACTGAGGTCCAGGAAGTGAAGTGATTTGTCCAGGGTCACACCTAGGATCTGAGATCTAGGCCTGGAAGGGCCTTCAGAGACAGGCAAGTATACTCCCCTTCCTTATTTATAGAGAAGGAACTGAGGTGCACAGAGGTAAGAGGACTAGACTAAGGCCACGTAAAGGTCTAGAGAGGAGAAGAGATTTGCCCAAAGTAACACAAGTAGTTGGCGGCAAAGGCAAATTTGAATCAGGCCCTCCGAAGTCAAAGGCTCCTCTTTCCACTGGGACCTGCAGCCTCTCTTCTACCCATTGAACCTGCCTCGGTTTTGTCCTGGAGGCACCAGCCTTACACTCTTCCCTTAGCCCTAGTAGGGACCGGCAGGCATCGTTCCGAAGGAAAGGCTGGACCACAGAGCAAGGTGTCCACGTCAAATGGAAGAAACGATTGGAAAATGCTTTGCAGGAAAGAGCAGGTCAGCTGCCGGAGTAGCTTCGAAGGGCACCATCCCGGGGAGATGTGCTTCCAGGAGACGTTTCAGGCCATTCGCCTACATTAGCTCAGCAGAGCGCCATGGAAGCCCGGAGCCATTGGCACATGACTATTAGCTGGATTTTAGGGGTTGTGAAAATGACTCTTCCAGAGGCACAGTGCCTTGCCCGTGGCCACACAGCTAAGGGGCATCAGCACCCTGACTGTGCTGCCTTGAGCTTCCTCTTCTAACACCCTGCCTACTCCTCCTTGCCTCGGTTCTCTTAGAAGACAACCCCACTAAGAGTTTCTGAATGCATCCTCTCTGCCTCATAAATGAGCAACATTTCAGGATGGGCGCTGGGGATGGGCCGCTCGGCTTGGCTCTCTCTCAGACACTGAAAGACTGCTGAGCCCATCCCCAGGCTGACCCTTTACCCTTGGCTCTGTCCTCAGGTTGACCCTTCATCCCTGGCCCTACCCCATCATCCTCAGTCTGACTCTTGACCCCTGATTCCATCCCTGGGTTGACCCTTTATCCCCAGGCTGTTCCTTTACCCCTGAGCCCATCCTGAGGCCTTAGTTTCCTCATCCATAAAATGAAAGGGGTTAGACTAGATGGCCTTTGAGTTTACTCAACTCCTCTGGTTTTGTGTCCAGTGGGCAGTTGTTACTGTGAGATTATAATGTAAGAGATTAGGGATGAATATAGATCCGCTCAAAGCATGTTTGCAAAAGACTCTTCTCCTCGGTGGACAATGATTGCTCAACGTGCTTCACCTTCTTTTTTTTTTTTTTAAACCCTCACCTTCCATCTTGGAGTCAATACTGTGTATTGGCTCCCAGGCAGAAGAGTGGTAAGGGTGGGCCATGGGGGTCAAGTGACTTGCCCAGGGTCACCCAGCTGGGAAGTGTCTGAGGTCAGATTTGAACCCAGGACCTCCCGTCTCTAGGCCTGGCTCTCCATCCACTGAGCTACCCAGCTGCCCCAGCTTCACCTTCTTGAAGGTCAGAGTTGGTGAGAGTTTGGAAGAAGGGATCCTGGTCTTCTGGCTCCCAGCTTTGAGAAAGAAGATATATGGCTCCAGACTCACAGAAGTCCCTGGAAGGGAAGAAAGACTCTGGAAAGAAGCCAACGTGAAAAGGATTCGGAACCTTTAGCATGTCTCTATCCCCCCCAGCTTAACCACACTAGAGACTTCTGAGAATGCCACATGGGTGAGTCTGAGAGCTCTCTCTTGGTACAGCAGAGGTATTTTGCTCCCAGGGGGACAACTCATTCGCCCTCTTTGGTCTAATATATTCTCCTATTGCTCTCAGCTTAGCTAAGTGGGTTGATTCACTATTTGCTATGTGTGTTCTTAATGAAACCGGCATTTGGTGACAGGGGAGTCAAGCCTTGGATGTATGGCTTGGGCCACTCCTGGCTCCTTAAATGAGAGCTATCAAGAGCTCTGCTGGAGCCTGGAAATTATATTCCCCATAACTGACAATTTTTTGAACCTTTAACTTCTGTGTATTGGCTCCTTGGTGGAAGAGGGTGGGCCATGGGGGTCATAACTGACAACTTTTTAGAGGGACATAAAGATATAATTCGATCGTGGTACCTCTTCTCTAAGGAGAGCAGAATGGCCAGCCCCAGGCCTCAACCTCTTGGTTTCCTTGTGGGCAGTAATCAAAGTCTACCTCGGAGAATGGAGGAGACTCTAGATAAATCTGTAGTGAATCCATTTGGCTTCATCGTTTGACTTTATTTAACTTGAGGAGGAGGAGGAAGCAGCTTGGTGGACCCTTCCTAGCCCAGGCGACCCTGGGCAAGTCACTTCACCCCCACTGCCTAGCCCTTACTGCTCCTCTATCTTAGAACCAATGCAGAGAGTATTCGAAGATGGCAGGGAAGGGTTTATCAAAGTGAGGAGTCCAAAGGAAGAACGAATCTGAGGTTTGGGTTTGTAAAGCAAGAGTAGCTCAAGGAGCAGGGGGCAAGGGATTCAAAGGCATTAGGATGGTTTGCAGTTGAACTGGGAGACCATAGGGTCAAGATGGTGGAGGGAGGAAAGTAAGGTCCAAGCAAGGTCAGATGGAAGGACTGGAGGCCACGGGGAGGACAAGGAATAAGGCAAAGGTCATGAGCAAGAGAGGAATTGGAGAGTTGGCGACCACGGAAATGGCCCAGTCATGGGCAGTGTAGAGGTCTGGGTGTGGCTGGGGCGATGTGAGTCATGGGAGCGGAGGAAGTCGATGACTCGGAAGCCAGGGTGTCTGAGGGAGCTTCTGCAAGTTTGTTGAAGTCCCCGTCTGAAGTTAGGGGAGTAGAGTGGAGAAAAAGACCAGTGAACCCTGTGCCAAACTTCTCAAGAAGGGAGCAAGAAGGACCTGGGGTATCAATGGGTTGCTGTCACCAGTTTCTGGACTAGATAGATGGTATGTGGCTCCAGGAAGCAGAGGTTTATTGACTGCATGGGATACGGTGGAAGGACCCCAGAATTTGGAGTCTGAGAACCTGGGTTTGAATCTTGACTTTGCTACTTACTACCTAGGAAATCTTGGGGGGGGGGGGAAAGACTGTTTGTGCCTCAGTTTCCCTATCTATAAAATGAAGGGCTTGAACTAGATGATTTCCAATGTTCCTTCTCGCTCCTAGATCTAAGCTCCTGTGTTTTTATGCAAGTGGCAGTTAGGAACCAACTCCTTACCCTCTTCTGGCTCAATATATTAGGGTTGGAGGGAATAGAGAGGAAAGATGGGCATCCAGGGCTAGAGAGTCTTCTGTGGTAGAAGCAGGGAAGAATCAGCTTTCTGGGAGAACCAGAAGATGGAAAGAATGTGAAGAGATCTAGAACAAAGGGAAATTGAGTAGAGCTAGAGCGCTGGGTGTCCCAAGGAGCACGAGAGAAGGAGAGAAAAGACAAAAGGAGCCATCTAGGAGGAAGATTGGGTTGAATAGGAATGAGATTTGGGGGGGGAGGGGGCAGGGTGGTTCTTGCCTCAGTAGATGGCAACTCAACCACATAGTTAAAGGGAACAAGAACTTAGAATGTCTCCCCTCCCCTCCCCTTCCCCCATGTGACAGAGAGAAGAGCTAGATGGGAGAGCAGGGTCAAATGAAGGATTCTGAAGGCAGCCAGTGGGAAGGAAGGGGCCAGTGGGAAGAAAGAGGTTGGGGACATGAGGGTAAGCTGATTGACTGGCACCCTCCAGGGCTCTGGGATGACTGCGGTTTGCCATGGGGCTGGTTCAACCAGAATCTTCTGGTTTGATCTCTTCATTTTACAGCTGAGGAAACTGAGGCCCAGGAAAGGGAAGTGACTTGCCCAAGGACATTCAGGCTGGGATTTGAAGCCAGGATCCTGACTCTAAATTCTGTGCTCTTTTCCTCATCTCACATGACCTCTAAATGGCTCCTGTTGGGAGGTGAGATATTTTGGATCCCAGGGTTCTTCCTGTTGTCCCTCCTATTCTTGGCCCCAGTTCTGGCCTAGGGCAAGATGGGCCTAGGACAGGGCAAAGGACAATTACCACAGCCAGTGGCCCTTCACCTCCCCACACAGGACCCTGGGCAAAGTCCCAGGGGTCAAATAGAGGGCTGAGAGCAGATCATAAATAGGGCCAGTGGGGGGGGTACAGTTACAAGCCCAGCCTTCCTTCCAGCCTGCCCCTTCCCCCCAGGTCATGAGACAGGATAATTTATGGTCTCTGGAAGGAGCCCAGCGGCCACCCCTGCCTTCTTTTGTCAGGCCCGGTCTTTTTCTGGGAGTCAGGTTTGGGCCATTTCCCCACCTCCAATGGCAGCCTTTGAGACCCCAGGCTTGGCTGGAAAGCTGGGCTATGCTGGGAGAGGGGCCACAGAGCAAGCCTTCTCCTCCCCCTGCCTTGCCCTGAGCCCCCTGAGAACGCTCTGGGGGAATGTGCCCTCTAGCCAACTGTCTGTCCTGGTGCTCTGAGCCCGGCCCAGGAGAGGGATGCAGAGACACAGGGACACTGGGAAGAGACAGCTACGGGGAGAAAATGAAGAGACAGAAACCTAGGAGGAGAGAGGGAGAGAGAGGCGGACAGACAGACAGAGACAGAGAAACCGAGAGATAGAGAGATGAAGGAGAACGAGAGACAGAAGCGGAGAGACAAGAGAACTTGGAAAGCAAGAGAAAGACAAAAAAGCAGGAAGAGAGAGAGATGGAAAGGAAGAGCTGGCAAGAGAGAGGGGAGAAAGAAACAGAAGTCCTGAGAAGCAGAGAGAGGGAGAGAGGCGGGCCGAAAAAGAGGGGGACAAGAAGAAGACAAAGCCGCGTAGTGTGGGAGACGGCTCCTGGGGCAGCCCCAGGAGGAGGCTGCCTCTCCCCATGTTTTCACAGCTGTGGCTGGAAGAGTGGGGTGAGATTTTCCTATATAACGTCAGAATGACACAGGATCTGGGTAGGGACTGGCTGCAAGGTCACTGGGCTGAGCTGCAGAAGCTCTGCCAAGGCAGCCATGGGCCTTCCCTTCTAGCCAGGCTGCTCCTGGGGGATGTGGGGGGTCTGCTCTGCTACTTGCCTCATGGCTTATTTAATTGGCTTGGCCCATCAGAGGAGATGGCTCTGGAGAATCATTCAATCTATCACTAAGTATCCACAGTCTAACTGAGGACTTCATCTTGGGTTCTGAGTGGGTAGGTAGAGACAGGAAGGAAGTGGTTCGGTATAAAAAGCTTTGGCTTTAGAGTTAGAGGACCCGAATTGAAATAGTACCATTGTGTGAACTTGGGCAACTCATTCTTCTTCCTCCTTTTCCTTTTCTGTAAAATAAAGAAGTTGGATCAGGAAGTAGGGAGATCCTCTGGATTAGTTAATTAGTCATTGCATTGATCAGAATTCTTTTCTTTCTTCCTTCCTTCCTTCCTTCCTTCCTCCCTCCCTCCCTCCCTCCCTC
>NW_025344503.1:0-1765 GCF_016433145.1 Gracilinanus agilis
ATCATGGTAGGTGACTGAAGGGTAAAATTTCACATTGACATGAAAACAAAAAGATCTCAAAAAGATATTAGATGATCTCCCTGGTTAAGATAGTGGCAGAGTAAAAAGCAGCTGCTTAACCTCTCCTAACTGAAACATATAGGACTCCTCAAGGGGATATAAAAACAAATCCAGATGAACGAAGGGTCCCCACAACAAGGCACAGCATTGAAGGTACGTGGGTTCTGGGCATTTCCATGCTATAAAGGGGTGAAACAGCTCTCACTAAATCACTAGCTGAGCAACCTCCTCCCCCCACACACATACCACCTACAGTGTCAAAGCCAGTGCATAAGAATTAAAACAAGTTTGGGGCACCCATTAAGTCACTGGCAGCTCCAGGGCCTGAGAGCAGCAAGACTTAAGACTCCAAGAGGCTAAATAACGCACAGATTTTGAACACAGACCTTGAGAGCAGGTGCGGGTGAAGGTGCGGGTGAAGGCTTTGGCAAAGGCTCAGAAACCTTGAGTGGGGAACCAGTGCAGATGGGTGCACAACTGTGGAAGCAGAGCACTAAGACTGTTAAAGGAGCTTCTAGCAGAGGATCAAGAAAGGGGAAACACCAGAAGGCTTGACCAAGAGAACAACTAGACCTGAGACCTCAGGAGCTTAAAGAGCGCAGTTAGACCCTGAGTGTGAGGATAAAGCTGACAAGGTGCTGGGCTAAAAATGGCAAGCCAGAATCAGAAATCCAGAAGAGAAAGATCAACAAGAAGAAATCTCTAACACTCAAAAACTTTTACACAGAGAAAATCCAGACAACAGAGCAAACAGAAGAGGAGAACAAACAAGTAATCACATCCAAACCTTCCCAAAATAATTAAAACTGGTCACAAGCTCTTGAAGAGTTCAAATCTGAGATGATAAGAAAGATGGAAAAGATTTGGCTAGAGAAGTAGGAAAGAGCTCAAAAGGAAATCAGGCAAGAAAACAACAGTTTAAAAGGCAGAATTTCACAACTGGAAAGTGAGGCAAGTAAATTGAAGACCAGAAATGACCAGATTGAAAAGGAAAACCAAAAGATTTTTTTGGAAAACCAAAAGATTATAACTGAAAACAAGTCCCTAAAGTCCAGAATTGAGCAACTAGAAGCTAATGATCTCTCAAGACAGCAAGAACAAATAAAACAAAGTCAAAAGACTGATAAAATAGAAGGAAAAATGAAATATCTCAACAAAAATGTATCAGACAGTTCTAGAAACAGTTCTAGAAGAGACAATCTGAGAATCATTGGTCTTCCTGAAAAAGCAGAAATTAATAGAAATTTGGATTCCATACTAAAAGAAATTATTCAGCAAAATTGCCCTGAAGTTCTACATCAAGAGGGCAATATAGACATTGAAAGGATCAATAGATCACCCTCTACATTAGACCCTGAAAAGACAACCTCCAGGAATATAATAGCCAAATTCAAGAGCTTCCAATTAAAAGAAAAAATGAGAAAAAGAAGGCAGGAGTGGCGATCATAATTTCTGACAAAGCCAAAGTAAAAATAAACATGATTTAAAAAGATAGGGAAGGTCATTACATCCTGATTAAAGCAGTATAGACAATGAGGAAATAACATTGCTCAATATGTATGCACCAAATAGCATAGCATTCAAATTCCTAAAGGAGAAACTGCCAGAGCTCAAGAAGGAAATAGACAGTAAAACCATAATAGTGGGAGATCTAAATATTCCTCTTTCAGATCTAGATAAATCAAACCAAAAAATAAATAAGAAA
>NW_025344504.1:0-1862 GCF_016433145.1 Gracilinanus agilis
AACCCCCACCCTTGATACAATGTGTGCTGACACTAGTCTTTAAAGGATCACCTGAGGTTGAGGATGATTCCTCAGGATCAAAAGGAAAAGTAGGGAATGTTGGACTTATTCTTTGGCCCTGTAGGGGATACCGATCACCTCCCAGTCCTCTCCATAACCCCCATCAACCTTGGAAATAGTCTCTTAGTAGTAGAGAGGCTTCAGATATTGTTGTATCTCAACTGCAATATCAACTCCCTGCTACTGACCCAGATCCTAGCGAGGGCATGGCCCTGAGGAGGATTCCTCAATGAGCAAAATGAAAATGGGGGAATGTTGTAGCCAGAAAGCAGAGACTCATAACTAACAGCTTGACAGCATCATGCTCTGGTAAGCAGGGTGGTTATCTGGAACTCATAGTTCTGGGGACACCACTCCTCCCTAGACAGAGCAGCCTTGAACATTAAGAATTATATCCTATGGCACCTGGAAACATCTATACTCCCACTGTCTAGCTATTATCAGACTTTAAGACACCGGTGCCTATATCCCAGCCCTTGAAACATTCCCCTCTGTAAATGCAGCACTTGGGGAATTCTCTTACAGAACTCCCTCCAGTGCACTGGCAATAAAGCTTTCTCCTGCTTTGATTGTATTGTCTCGTGTGTTCCTCTGGTGACTACCCATACGGACCGTAACAGAATTCCAATGCAGAGACACCAAGGCAAAAGTCCTCCCTCAGCAAGAGCCACTAAGGTAGCAGAATCAGTAAGAATGCCCTTGGCTTGCTTTTTACAAGCAGTTTTCTCCATGACACTTCCTGTCTTTCTGGTTTCTAGTTCATTTCGCTGTAGGCTTCTTCCAAATTCTTCCAGAATGGTTGATCAATTCACAACTCCACCAGCAGTGTATTAGTGTCCAAATTTTACCACATCCTCTCCAACATTTATTATTTTCATTTCCTGTCAACTTGGCGGATCCACTACATGTGAAGTGGTACCTCAGAGTTCTTTTGATTTGCATTTCTTTAATCAGGAGGGATTTAGAACACTTTTTCATGTGATTATTGATAGTTTTGAGTTCTTCCTCTGAAAACTGCCTATTCAATTCCCTTGATCATTTGTCAATTGAGGAATGGCTTGATTTCTTGTACATATGACTTAGTTCTTTATATATTTGGGAAATTAGAACTTTGTCAGAGATTTCTGTTATAAACTTTTCTCCCCTAAGTTGTTGCTTCCCTTCTAATTTTGGTTGCATTGGTTTTGTTTGTGCAAACCCTTTTAAATTTAACATAATAAAAATTAGTTATTTTACATATTGTAATGTTCTCTATCTCTTGCTTGGTCTTAAATTCCTTCCTGTCCCACAGATCTGACAGGTTAACTATTCTATGTTCACCTAATTTATTTATGATTTTACTCTTTATATTTAAGTCATTTACCCATTTTGAATTTATCTTTATATAGGGCTATATCTTTTTTTTAAATAATTTTTTATTTTTAGAAAAATTTTCCATTGTTACATGTCATGTTTTTACTTTTCCCTTTATCCCCTCAACCCCCTCCCCCCTCCATTGTAGCTAATTTGCATTTCCACTGGTTTTATCATGTGTGGTCAGTCAAGACTTATTTACACATTATTGATGGTTACATGGGTGTGGTCTTTTCAGGTCTACATTCCCAATCATGTCCTCATGAACCCAAGTGTCCAAGCAGTTGTTTTTCTTCTGTGTTTCTACTCCTGTAGTTCTTTCTCTGAATGTGGGTAGTGTTCCTTTCCATAAATCCCTCAAAATTGTCTTGGGTCATTGCATTGCTGCTAGTACAGACGTCTATTACATTCAATTTTACCACAGTATATCAGTCTCTGTGTACAATGTT
>NW_025344505.1:0-8682 GCF_016433145.1 Gracilinanus agilis
GCTATTTATATAGCTTTAAAGTTACCTCTGTTCTCATTTGATTCTTACAACAACTCCAGCTAGAACATGTTATTATTTTCCTCATTTTACAGATGAGGAAACTGAGGGATGGAGAAGATAAGTAAATTGCTGAGGCTCATACAGCTAGGAAGTGTCTAGTGCTGGATTCGAGCTCAAGTCTTCTTGACTCCAAGAGCAACCCTGTTCACTGTGCCACCTTTCATGTCTTTTGCATTTAGGAACAAAAAAATAAAGTGTTGTTTCCCAATAAAGGAAAAAGCCAAAGGCTTAGAAGAGTTATCTGAATGCAGTGTGTAGTCAGGAAGAGAGTTTCAAGTATAGAGGACAAGGATGTAGTAAGAGAGCTGGCCTTCACCTTTGGAAAATTTAGGTTCAAATCCTACTTCTGACACATATTGGCTATGTGATTCCGGGCTCTCAGCAATTCTCAGAGTGAGATTCTGAGTTGCAGAGAAGGTAGAGGGAGTCTCCCCACCTGCGACTTCCCTACTTGTTTTAGGTCGAGAAGATAGTGTGAGTAACCCCTATAGTAAAGGGCATATCTCTCCAAACTGCCTCAAATCTTGTCATAAAAAATGGAGTTCAGTCTAGCCAAACTATCTTTCTTTTAATCCTTACCTTCTGTCTTAGAATCAATACTGTGTATTGTATTGGGCTAGGCAACGGGGGCCAAGTGACTTGCCCAGGGTCACAGTTAGGAAATGGCTGAGGCCAGATTAAATCCAGGATCTTTAGGCCTCGTTTTTCAATCCGTGAGCCACCTAGCTCCCCCCCCCCCACCCCTACCCCAGCCAGACCAATCGCAAAGAATTTCACAGAAATTAAACATCTGACCTGGTAACATTTGTCTGAGCACAAGTAAGCGACTTGGGACTGTGAGAGAAGTGAAATGGGTGGCTGGGAGAAGAACCCATATATCAGATGACGAGAGCAAAAGAGTGGGGAAATAAAGATACTCAGGGAAGAAGAGGAATAGGCAGAAAACAGTAGACAGAAGAGAACTCCTGGGGACAGGATAGATGTGATTCGTAGGAAACCAGCCCATCAGAGATAGGAAGAAGGGGGGCAAGGAACATTTTTAGAAATTAAGAGGAGTGGGATAGCTAGGTGGCTCAGTGGATAGTGTGCCAGGCCTGAAGTCAGAAAAGACCTGGGTTAGTCTGGTCTCAGACATTTCCAAGCTGTGTGACCCTGGGCAAATCACTTAACCACATTTACCTAGTTGTTCCCCTTCTGTTTTCAAGTTGTTGCTTAAACAGAAAGTAAGGTGTTTTTTATTTATTTTTATTTTTTTTAAACTCTTAACTTCTGTGTATTGGCTCCTAGGTGGAAGAGTGGTAAGGGTGGGCAATGGGGGTCAAGTGACTTGCCCAGGGTCACCCAGCTGGGAAGTGTCTGAGGCCGGATTTGAACCTAGGACCTCCCGTCTCTAGGCCTGACTCTCAATCCACTGAGCTACCCAACTGCCCCGTAAGGTGTTTTTTTTTTAAAGAAAATAATAATAAATGCCTTTCTTTAAAATGCTCTACTTCAGCCCTTTTAAGGGTTTTTTTTTAAAGAAATAAAGAAAAACTCATGAGAATGAGGATAACAATCCCACTGTAGATGAACAAATACATCAGTCAATAAGCATTTATTACATAGTAAAGAGAAATATTGCTGGAACCCAATATAAGTAGAAGAAGCAGAGAGATATCAAAGGAAAAGTTGAAATTATATTCGTACAAATATGAGGAAAGGACTGAGGGAAAACAGGAGCATATCATAATGTAGAAAAGCCTTGTAACTATGTCAGGCTAGAAATAGAGCCTATTTTGAGAGAATAGAAAGTAGATAGATATAATATAATATATTAATATAAGAACAAATGTATGAGGAGGGAAATATTTTTGCATGTAAAGGGCTCTTCCTATTCGATAAAGGGGAAAAAAGAATTGCACTGGGTAGGATATTTATTTACAACAGAATGCAGATTTGGTAAAGATAAATAGTAAGGGGTCAATAAGTAGTTATTGAATGCACAGCCTCAGATGTAAATTGGAGAGGCAGATAGAGCCTTGAAAAGTGCAATAGATTATCTTTTATGTGGTGATAAAAGCCAAAATTAACCTCTCAAAATGGATGAAATGTAGTAGAAGCATGTAGTAGAAGATGCCTTCTCACATCTTCTGGTAACTCATTGTAGCATGGAAGAAACCTTGGGTTCTAAAAAAAACCTATATATCAGTAGAACACAGGCTCCAGCAAATCATATAGTTATTTGAGAATCAGCCTTGCTAGGTTTGGAAAAGCTCACCATCAGGTTGTGGGAAAGAAGTATGTGTTTTGGTCACCATAGCTTACAAAGACAATGTCCTATAGCAGTGATGGCGAACCTTTTAGAAACCAAGTACCAACTATAACCCTCACATCGCATTTGAACCCCCCACCCCAGCTCCTTACCACAGATAGAGGAGAGAGAAAAGAAGCATTCCCATTGAGCTGCTGGGCTGAGGAGCAGGACATGTAAGAAATGTCCTCAGGCACCTTTGGAGAGGGGGAGGGGAGCAGCCCCCTCTGGCATACCATACATAGGCTCACCAACACAGTACTAAGGAATTAGAGATGGTTGGATGTTGCGTCAGGAGTAGTACCCAAACTGACATAATCACAGATCCACAAAATATTGAGAAAATATGTAGAAAATGAGCAAATTTCTATTAGAATATTATGGGAAATAAAAATGCAATGAGGTGATCAAGAAGGAAGCTCTCCTCCCTTTTTAAGGTGACAATTTGATGGGGCATGGCTTTTTTAAAGTCTAATTTTCTTTTCAATGAACAAGCATTTACTCCTGCCTATTCTCCCATTGAAAAAAAAGAAAAGGAAAAGGAAACCTTTGTAACTAATATGCAGAATCAAGAAAAACAAATTCATATCTGGACATGTCCAGAAATGTTTCTCATTTAATGTATTAATCTGTCCCCTTCCTGTCAAGAGGTGGGTAACATTCTTTATCATTAGTCCCCTGGAATCATTGATTGGTCATTACATTGACTAGAGTTTTTAAGTCTTTTAAAGGTTTTTGTTTTTATAAAGCCTCTGTTAAGGCATATATTATTTTCCTGGTTCTCCTCACTTCACTCTGCATTCAAGGCTTCCTTGCTTTCTCAGAAACCTTCCCCTTCATCATCTTTTGTGGCAGAGTAGTGTCACATTACATTCATTTTTTTATTGCTTAATTATTGTCTAATTGACCCCACCTCATTTTCCAGTTCTTTGCTTCCAGAAAAAAAAGCTGTTATGAACATTTTTGCACATGTGGGCCATGATCCACTTTCTTTGATCTATTTGAGGTATAGGTCTGCCTAGCAGAATGGGACTTTTTTGTTTTAAGGAAGATGAGGCTTTCAAGTAAAAAAGTAAAGTCAGGAATCTGAAGAGCAAGATTGATATTCCTATCTGTAGAAACAATTAATGGTGAGTATAAATAAAGTAAATTAAGCAGTGGTGAGGAAAGTGGATTAGAAAAGGCAAACTTTAAAGAGCAAATGAGCAAAGCTTGTATATATGGATGGGAACAAGGTGATGAGGATGGGAAGATCAAGCAAAATAAAAGGCGTACAGATACTAAAGCGTGCAAGGAGCAGAAGAAAGAAAGAAGTGGGCTTAAAAGTGAAAAACTGTTGATAAGATAGTTCCAAATGGTTAATTTAAAATAGATTGATGGATAACAGAAGATTGCTTTACAGAATTGTTTATGGTATCTAAGAGGCTAAAAGTAGTGCATCAACATACTATTTTTCTATCTAATCAATGAATGAAGAAATTGATGGTTTAATAGCAACCCTATTGACTCAAGAAGTGAGCAACACAAACTACTAATAAGGTGATAAGCTCCTGAGACTGTCAGTTTCTACAAGACTTTTAAGGATTATCTGAAAAAAAATCTTTCACTTTCCAAATTTCAGTTTTCATTGCATATGGGAGAAAGGAGAAATGACCATACACTGAAATACTACATATTAACAATAATGATTTGAAAAGAACTTAGAAACTGAAAGGGGGGCAGCTGGGTAGCTCAGTGGATTGAGAGCCAGGTCTAGAGACAGGAGGTCCTGGGTTCAAATGTAGCCTTAGACACTTCCCAGATGTGTGACCCTGGGCAAGTCACTTGACCCCCGTTGCCTACCCTTACCACTCTTCTGCCTTGGAGCCAATACACAGTAGGTAAGGGTTTTTTAAAAAAAAGAAAAAAACAAAAGGGCAATAGCAGTAGCAGTCAAGACAGGGGAGCAGCAAGTAGTGTACTATTGATTTTAAGAGAAATCAAAGAACCCCCTATGGAAAGGCTTTTTCACATCATAAGAGATTCAAACCAAGCAAGGATCCTAGAGATCATCTCATTTGACAAATGAAGAAAAAGTCACTAGAGTAAGTTGAGATTTCTCCAAAGTTGCAAACCTAGTAAGATTTTTTTCCCTTTTAGAGCCAGATTTAGATTGCACAAACCATGATTTTACTCAAGATCACACACACACACACACACACACACACACACACACACACACACACACACGAACACTTTTCTTGGGGGAAAGGGTTTCATTGGTATAAGACTTCATCTTGTGCTTCTATTGGTAGACTTCACCAATGCTGATGGTAGGTGATAAAATGCCTGCTTAGCAATGTAAAGGGTTAGAAAGATTAAAGGAGCATTAGGAGGTTATGTGATTTATCCAGAATTACATGACCAGAATATGCCAAGAATAGGACTCAAATCCCAGTCCTCTTGATTCCATGCTCAGAATGCTGCCCATTTCATCAAATAAATATAATTACATTACAACACAGAGTTCATGGAAGCACCAAGAGGTTAAATGACTTGCCTAGGGTCCTCGCCTGTATGTGTCTGAGATGAGTCATGAACTCAGATCTTCCTCATTCTTCACTAGACCATGTTGCCTTTTTACCAAAATATAAAAGGACATTCTAGATCATCGTGACCAACATCTTCACAATCAGTGGGCAGGTAAGGGAAAGAAATTAAAGTGAGAAAGATCTGGCTGCCTAGTTAGCTCCTTACCTTCCAGTTATGAGGTTTAGAGTCAAAAGAGAACTTAGAAGAGAGATCATCTAGAGATCATTTTACAAATGAGGAAACTGAGGCTCATGAAGTTTTTTAATTGTCCAAAGGAGTAAGTGAGCCTCTAAGTCTCAAATCCTGGTACTCTAGCTCTAGGTGCAGTGTTCATTTCAGTATATCAAACTATACTAGATTTTTGTCTATGATGCTGAATTATTGTTTTCTAAGCAGATATACATTTTTACAGTTATGCAGTTGACTGAAAACTCTTGATTTCAAACAGATATTTAACTTAAGGAAAATGACCTTAAAGTCCCTCCTCCAAAAAGAAGCCTTCTGCACCCGTTACAATTATAAAAGATTCCTAAATAAATATAACTGTAGAGAGAGATCTGTAAAATGTCTCATGTCAGATGTGGCATAGAAGGAGGAAACATGCTTGTCAAAAGTGTATGTCAGTGGCATAGAGAATGCCCTAGAGGGGGTCCAAGTGGAAGAAGAATTCCCTATAGGTCTTGCACATGTTCATTTTTGTGGGTAGCATTGTGCTAAAACAAGATCCATGATCACTCCAAAGAAACTACCCCAACCATCCATATGAAAAAACTGAACTAAATAAATATTGTCCATGGCATGCAGTTGGATAGACAGCCTTGTTCTTGTGCCACCTTGTCCCACTTGTACTTGTTCAGGTGCCACCTCTGGTCCATATTAGCTGTGTGATTTGAGTAAGTCACTTAAACTCTTAGAGCAGAGAAGGTGTCAGCCTGCTTTGGTGGAAGGAGTTTCCTCATCATGGAGGTCCTCCTGTGCTGCCCTATCTCCATCCTGCGCTTCTCACATTGTCACATTGCTAGATGCCCATCTTTTTCATGCCAACATTCTTCTGATAATTCTAAGCTGTCGGTCATGGAATATTACTCAAGTTTCCAAAGAATTTTAGTTGAGGACCATCCAAAGGCAATGGGGGGGGGGGGTCATGGTAGGAAGGAAAGGGCAGCAACCTGTTACAAACAAGGAATTCTGAAGGATGTCATGGAAAATGTTTTATTGAAAAAGAAAATGGGCCGGTCACTTAGTGAGAGGGAAGGCTAATTGAGCAACACAAGGAGCACAGCCGGTGTTAGGGAAGACCCCCAATTTGTTGTGAAGACAAGGTAATGGCAAGACACAAAGGGTTTGAGAAAAAGGATAGGCAGGTGTGTTTGGAGAGTGCCCACAAAGATGACATCTCAGAGCTCTGGGAGAATTGGCAGCTTCTCTTCTCCTATGTGGGGCAAGGGGAAAGAGCTGGAATGTACTCTGCTTTCTTCTCCGGACAGGTATTTGAGGGCCATTGTTCATAGAGTTGGAGAGTGGTTAGATCTGAAGGGGACTTTAGTGGGCATCTAGTGCACCCCTGTTTTGTGCTGTGGATGAAGGAAGGTCCAGCAAAGTTAAGTGTGACTAGTCTAAGTCCCGCCGGGAGTGAGTTGGCCCTGCCCCCCACCCAAGTCCAATAGTTTTTTTTTTTTATTTTTGTTTTCCCCACTGGACCGAGGATAACAGTTCCCAAAAGGTCTGTAGTAAATCGTCGTCGGTCACCTACAAGACTTTTTAGTGTAAAATTGCGTGTGATTCTGTTTTCATCAGCGGGGCATTTGGCTTGTTTCCAAGAGAGACACATTTCATACCGTTTGTGCACCCACAATAGAACCCCCCCCCCTTCCCTTTTTGTCCTAGAGGGATGGGTTGCAAATCATCGCCTGCCCAGTCAGTTGTTTCGATTGTTCCCATGTTGGAAACTTGCCCAGAAGGCGGAGGGCACCGTCTCTACCGAGGAGAGAATGAAGGCAATGATTTGGATAATCCAGAAAAATAATTTTCCTCAGGAATAGTCAAATAATTCAGGAAAATGATGGGGAGGGGGGGTGTAAAAGTGAGAATGAGAGAATTTATTTGCTTTTTTTAGCCCCTTAGCTTTGTCCGGGGCATTTGCGAGGCAGTGTGGCTTGGGGTGAGATAGAAGTGGGACGCCAGTGCAGTGCAGAGTGTCAAAATTAAAGTCTCACTACGCCTCTTTCTAGCTGTTTGACCTGGGTAAGTTGCTTAACCTCTCGGTGCCCTAGGCAACTGGGACTCTAAGTTGTTAAATAGTTGCCGACCGGCTTTGGTAGAGGGAGTCTCCTCATTGGGAGTTCCCTACACCAATGAGATCTCGCGTCCGGGCGGAAAAAAAAGGGGAAAATCCAGACGGATTCCTCGATTCTTCAGTGAGCGTCGCAGGTGCACGGACGTGGCCTCCAGGTGGGATTCGCTGAGGTAAGGCCGCCTGGTTCCGATCGGACATTCCGACGGCCAGTTTTGATACTTTTGATACTCCAGATATCCAGTCGCCTTCTCCTATACCCTTAATCTCTACCCACCTTCGGTTTTTCGGAAGAAAAAAACATTTTGAGAGGCCGGTGGGGGGGGGGGGCGGGGGGCATTTGTATGTGTATGTGCGTGTTTGTGGGTGTGCGTGTTTGTATACGTGGGTGCGCGCGTTTGTGTATGCATGTGTCTGTGTGAGGGAGAAAGAAGGGTATGTGTGAGAGGTGGGGTATGTGAGAGAGGGGGGTGTGTATGTAATGGGGAGGCGGGGACCTCAAGGGGCGCATCGGTTTATGTGGAACTTGTCCCCCTGCGTCCCCTCCATGGTAGTGTAAGCTCCTAGAGGGTAGCGGCTTGAGTTCTGTACAGCGGCTAACACCGCGCGCTTAGTAACAAAACCGTTTAATCGGTGACCCTCTCGTCCGCTCATTCTCGAGCTCGTTCTTTCTCTCCTTCCCCCGCCCCTCGGGAAACCCTCCAAAAAAGGATCCTTTTTCGGCGCGCTAAGACGTGGACGGCGCTTGCGCATTAACGCTAAGTGCAGCGCAAGCAAGCCCTGCTGCTACGAGTCAGCGGTGCATTGTAGCCCAAACCTGGCGCCTCTTTTGCTGCTTCGCGCGCGCGCGCGCGCTTTCCCTCTCAGTCCCCTACCCTGCAGCGAAGAGTGACGTAATGCGGCCCGGGCTCGTCTACAGCGCGGGGAAGGAGGCCGCGGCCGCGCGCACTCCGGGCCCAGGGTGGCCTGTGATTGGTCCAGGCCCTTAGACCTCGGGAACTCGAATGCAAGGCCTCAGGGTTTCACGACCACGGTCCCCACCACCCCCCACCCTACTCTTTGGAACGCCGAGAGCTGCCGGGTCCCCGAACAACCCGCGGCAGGTAAGGCGGCTTCGGAAGGCAGCCGCGAGGAACGTCAGTCCCCAGGGTCTTTTGTAACGGTTGTGAAGAGGAGGGGAGCGCGGGCTCCAAGACTTGAATCGAGGGGGTGGGGAACAAAGGTGGAGGCGGTGGTTAGGCCCTACGCAGGCCACGCGGAAGGGGCCGGCCCTCTCGTGACAGCCGCCCCGTGGCTTCTGGGGTGACGGAAAGCTAGGGGTTTCCCTAGCCTCTCGGCCCCGAGGACGTAGCTCGAGGCGTCGCGGAGCCCTAGCCGCCGTCGCCGGCGGCTCGGGGCGCCGGGAAAATGGCGGAGAACAAAGCTGTGAAGAAGCCGCGGCCCCGTGGCAAGGCGTGGCGTGGCAGCC